>NW_008752162.1:29366-56493 GCF_000715545.1 Opisthorchis viverrini | reverse complement strand
CCAGAGTGAGTTACTCGAAATCGTGGAACGTTTTTCTCATCTTGGAAGTTGTATTAGTTCTGACTATATCGTGACAGAGGTCAGTGGATGAATCCGTGAGGCTCGGGTCGCGTCTGTTAATTCGACACACCTATGACAGAAAAGCGGCATATCCCAGAATCCCGAGGGAGGTATGTATCAGGCTGTTTTGTTGCATGGATGTGAGAATTGGCCTGTTTAAGCAGCGGGATTGAGACGTCTTCAGGTGTTCGACAACCGTTATCTTAGGGACATAGCTCGTGTGGGTTGGTATCGAAAAATCCGTAACGAGTTAATCAGGAAGTGAATTTTCGTGTCTGCAACGGGGACTCCCATCGAGTGTGTCTAGCGCCAGAAGCCGTGTTGGTTAGACCATGTATTGCCCACGCAGAACAATCGTTTGGCGGAGAGAGTGCTGTTTTCCGTGCCCGATTCAAAGTGGCGGAAGCAGACAACTCTTGACCCGGCAGAAGGACATGGAAGAGATTACGAAACGTTTGGGTACTATGGCTGCGACTCGTCTTCCAGGATGAGGACCGCGTGATCCCAACCACGCCTGATGGAGACGCCGTAAGACATGGCTGCTAATCGATATCAACGGCGTCCTTGTTGAGTTTCTATCCAGATTTCCCAAAAGCGCCTGGAGGCGTAGGTACGTCGGAATGATTGTAGTAAGGTGGCACCAAGTCCCTTCCCGTCCATTTTATTCTTTCCGTCACAATAAGGCTTTCGAACAAGTGACGGCTATACGACAGCCAGACAGCGTTGAACGCTGATGTCATGTTGTCGATGAAGATGACATCTTTGTCCCTCACAGTGTGAGCCATTCTGAAAGTGGAACAGATAGCAATACTGGCCTTGGTGGGCGATGATTCGGCATGCAGAGCGAATGACCGAATCACCGCAGTTGATGATGCTCGATGTTTTCCGCGACGGAAATATCTGCGGCACAACCAAATACCCGTTTTCTAATCCCCCCATTACGAGATCGTTGACGCCATCCAAAACCAGCAACGCTTCTGAATCATCGGTGGTTAAAAACCTGAAAAGGCCCACGTCATTTGTCCGCAGAGACGTCTCATAACCATACGACAATACAGCCCTTGGTGTAGCCTGGTACATGCGACCCATCAGACCCAAAGATATGCCGTCTGACGACATAACTGACCTGACGACACGACACGTGCAATGAATTCATCAGATACACTTCAGTCAGATCTACTACAACTATCGAGTTATGTAAAATTCCCACAGCCTCGAGGGCAGTCCAGAGACTGTACGTTCTAAAGCATGACCTTGCACTTTCCAGATGCAAGACGCATGCCGAAAGATGGTATGATGCTGATCAGTTTATTCAACGGATGAGGACCGCGTGATCCCAACCACGCCTGATGGAGACGCCGTAATATATGGCTGCTAATCGATATCAACGGTCAAGTCAAGTACAACCAAATATAATGTGAATATGCACGAGAACCGAAACCGCTGGTCGTTCAGTTGTAACACCATTTCGGTTCACCTGCCAAGCCACCCGAAGGATGCTCGAAAGCTGAGATATTTCCAGTTGCCCGGGCCTAGACATTCGAACTGCCGGGGCTAGCTCCCCCGTTGGAAGTCTTACACCTTAACCACTGAGCTATACCAGATACCAACCAAATAACCAATTTTCATGAAACAAGCGCTCATTGGTCCTTATTCCTTATCCTTATTCAAACAAGGATACGCAGCCAATAAGTGCGAAGCTACCCGATCATCGGCCGGAGACGGGAAAGTGCGGCCAACAATATGGACCTCAACACGGTTAAGTAAGGTCATTCTCTAATTTTTTTTCATCACGCGGACTGTTACTGTCCTGCACTCGTACCTTTGACGAGATTCATAGAAATTCGAGGGTGGCGCGGATGGTTTAATTTTGCGGCTCAAAAATCAATTCACCTACTAGAAACAACTAATCCTCGTTAGCTACTCCCATCTTCCGGGGCCGTAAATGAATTAATCAAGGTGAACGAGAGCGACATTCCATGAATCATCTGGTTTTACTCTGTGTGGGCTGGCATTAAGAAACATTTTTAAACTTCGGCGCACTGTTTCGGCCCTTGAGGATTGACTTTCCGTTGGTTGAAAAGCTCTAGGTTCAAAAGACATTGTACCCATATATGCAAAATGGTTTACAATACAGTATCAATACTGTATCAGAATTAGTTGACTGTGGGAGGTCAAGTGGGACTGAAAAGATGACGAGAAATGAAACAAGGAAAAACAAATACAAATTACCACTGGACGCGATTGCACTGAGCTGTAAATGACACTAAATGCAACAACCTGAACAAAAAACGAGGGACTTGATTCGCATACTTCCCGAAACCAATCCTCAAGCCCAGATCTAAATTGAAAGGAAAGTCAAGGGGAAATGATGAACCGTCCAAGTCGTTGCAGCAAAAGCGAAATACAAATAGTGCTACATATGTAACATGGCAACGACGACGACCATGCAGTAACAATATTCTAGCTGGAATGGTAGTTAAGGTAGCTACGAAGAGCACGCTTCGCGAATGAGGTGCCGTGCACATACTCGCTTCTTCATCAAAAACATCCATATACTGTGGAATATATACAATGCGTGCAGTGCTGCTGATGCCATCGAATAGTTATTCTGATTTGAAGTACTTGCTGTTTACATCAATCCATTACCCAGTGCTCACTTTTGCATGAGTGAATAAACCAATACGAGTATAATGTAACGTGAAAAGAGGATGTGAAATTCTGATCTAGATATGAAACTTTAGGGGCGAAACTCTCCAAGACAGAGGAAAGAGCCAAATCATCTTAGGTGGAGAGTGGCCGTTGTTCTACGGTCTCGTGGGCAGATATTCGATTACCCACGGGTGATTGCCGGGCTTCAGGTGACAAAAACTCATTGGTTTAACGACAATAGGTTTATTTTGCTAGGTTTTGAAGTAACGAATCGGATTCAAAATATATAGACGTTACCTGCACAGGGGTTGTTGCTGCACCACATATTTCGCCTTGAAAGCGACTAGGTGCCATCCATACAACTGATAAGCGCACAAGTTAGCGGAGCTAGGCACTAGCTAGCACTCTAGGCTAATCTGACTGACCTCCATTGTTCCGCACGGAGAAATCCCCCTCGGCATAAGGGCAGCGCGGCTAACGGTACTGTGTGGTACTTTTGTCCCAAAAAAGCACAAGCGTCCAGTGTGCAAATGATGAAGACAGAAGAAAGTTAGTATTGGACACGGAAACTTAGTCAGATCACGTAACAGACGAAGATAGTCGGAAATTTAGTAAGACGCAGCGCTTGCCACGTACGACATTCACGTCCAGGCTCGTTATAAGTATGACAAACGAAAAAAACGGATGCACAATTCGGTCACAGCTCAAACCGACTTGTGATATCACGACCATTTACCGTCGCGCCTGGGGGGAAATTTGTGCATTAAAACGCAGGCCAACACTCAACACCACGAGAAATACCGCAGCCAATGTACTTGGTGAATTTGAATAATGTGATCGTGAGGTCTACGTTGCAGCTTATGAGCCTGACTTCTGGATATAGACGGCATCCGTCGTCCGCAGATGCAACGTGGCCGACTGACAGTTTGTGCTACTAAATTAGATTTCGAGAATCAGAGGTCAATGTCGAGTCGATGCTGTGGTTTTAAGAATATACCGGTGATGGCCTTGGGCGTCGTCTGAAAACGAAGCATGCGCTCCACCTACGACCGAATGTCAAACCGGTCTTCAAACCGGAAAATCCAGTACCAAAAACTGCTTTCCCGACTCAATCAATTTATCGGGTATAAATTGTGTACCATAGGCACTTTGGTTCCAGCTGATACAGTTTCGATCACCGGAAAGGGCACTTTGGTCCAGCTGATACAGTTTCGATCACCGGAAAGTTGGAGAGTGTGGGGCATACGAATAAACCTTGGAAGCGATGCCGACTCTCAGTGCGAACTCAAACGCTTGGATGCCAGAGCCTTGAAACCGGTAGCTGCTCCTCAAGGAATGCGCTAAACGCGACAGTGAAAAAAGAATGGTGCAGTGCGAATCTGTCGTTGAGTATACAGTCCTGAATGACACCTTGAACAATTATCAGTATCCACAGGGGTTACCCGATGATACTTTTGAGAAGACAAAAGTTAGCACTATTTCGGGACGCTGGATCTCTGAGAGGCCCATCCGGAAAGTTAACTTGAAGAAGAATCCGGACATCTGACGATTAATGTGCATCGTGGCCAACTCCAGTAAACGTGATTGCCATTTGTTGTGAAAACTGTGCCAACAATCATTAAGCAGATTACGGAAACAATGTTGTCTGGTGCGGCCGAAGTCGATGAATGACTTGTAGATAGCGCTGTGGAACTTCTGCCCTAGTTGAATGCCCTCTTTCAAACGGGCACATAACTGTTTTCCGACTGAAGAAAGGGAAACGTGAATCCTGCAAAGTGCCTCGGGTTCGTTATCGCAACAACGGTGGTTGACCCAACCCGCCAAATATCGTTGCCATCGTGAAAATTCCCTAAGCATCTAATGTTCCTGAACTCAAATCAGCATAGATGTTAGCCAACTGCTACAGCACTTTCATATCAGTCATAAATCGCTAAGATTAATCCTTGAACTAGGTCCTGACCAGGTGATGTCGGTGAGATTAGTCATGCGACTGTCACCTTCCAATCGATGAAGCGACCATGCACACCGAACTTCTACTCATGCACTCCAACAGTCAGCTGACTGTGAGCCTCAGTACCGATGAGTCCAGCAGTGGAGGTGCAGGAGTCATAACCTACGAATTCCCAAGCAGTGCGCAAAAATCTATTGCTTATACCGCAACATCAGTAGCATCTGCGGAACTAAGCTACGGTCAGACTGAGAAAGAACTGGCCATCGTTTCTAATGTGAAAAAATTCCACAAAATGCGTTACACTAGATACTTCAACGCTTGCGACTGATCACTTCACTAGTGATTATTATTGGTTCCAAGAAAGGTATAACGGTCTGCACAACTAACCAGTTGCAACGGCGCACAGGCAGATGCTCTTTCACGCCTGACTGAAGCACATGCGACTGAACCAGATACCGTCATGGCAACCATTGCAGTCGAACCAGAAGTACATGCTGCAATCTTGGAAATCATGAACCAAATGTCGGTGACTGTTGAATTGGTCCGTGGTGACACCAAAAATGATAACCCCATTGGATCAAACCAGCTTAGCCACAAACCTATACTTCAAGAGAAGAAGTCCAGCGAAGAAGTTCGTCATCTACTCTCAATCACGACCTCCCTCTCCCTCTCTGGGGACCAGACTAAGGTTCTTTGATGTCGGGTCTTGGGCCAGTTTCATAACGGACATCTGGGGATAAGCTGCGGAAGACTCTCACTGGCAGGTATTTCATTAGTCAGGTATGGATGAACGTATGGACAGTTGCGTCACAGTTACCTCAGGTACACATACGACCAAAACCGCAACCTAGACCAGTCAAGAAAGCCACGATCGCCTGTGCAAGTTATTTCGCCCGACCAACTAACCATCGTTATTGATGCTTTCAGAAAGTAGCATGAAGTTTTCTAATCTCTAAGGCAACAAAAACAGCAAACAACAATCAACTGCGATTTGTTTTGAATGCTCAACCTTCCAGAAACCAACCACGGTATGATTGAATGGTTAAACCGAGAGGTTTGTAGAAACGTTCAGGCGCGTGCTGATGTCTGTGAACAAATTGCAAAGGTCGGTGAATCTATCGACCGCATTTGTTCAGTGACGACCGACGATGCTGGTGTGTCTAAACATGTCTTGGAAGAAGTAATCATTCAACGTCAACTCGAAAGTCATGAACCAAGGTCAAAAATACGATTTAAATACGAAAGTGCTCCCCGTAATTTGGCAACTGCAATTTATAATAAAGCCATTGTATTCTTGTAAATTGAGTCTCTTACTGTCGCCGAGGTTTCAGCCGGGATTTGCAGTGAGTTACAACAAGTCCTACGTCACACAAAGGCATAGGTTACCTGATAAATTTCCAACATTTAGGACAACGGTGCAAGATCTGTTCGCCGTCAATGTTCCTCGGTGAGATAAACAGAATAGTATTCGGGGGATCGGTGACTTTATTGTGTGACCAGTATTCCTACGTGGACTTTTAAAGACACATTTCATATAGCTTCAGACTCTTGCTACGCTCACCTCTTACCTGCCTCACGATTTGGCATGCGCTTAACACCTATGTGTAAAGTGCTACTGCAAGCTTATGAATGAAACATTAGAGGTGGCAGGGAAGTGTCTACCTGGGCAGCTGCGTCAGTTCCGGTGGTCCCGCGAAAGATGATATTTCCATCCGGATTTAGGAAGCCAGAGCAGATTTTGTGAAACTGCGTCACCTGTGTCGTAGGCGTGACATCAGCTTATCCGTCAAGGGTCGAGGTTACAATGCTCAGGTGCGATTGATGTAGCTATATATGGCTCAGAAACCTGGTCGCTGCGCGCCGAAGACGTCGAAAAACTTTCGGTGATTGATCATGGATGTTTTCGGGGTATTGCACGAGTCTAGTGGGAACACTGGATCAGCAATGCTGAGGTACGTCGAATGGTGTTATATCTGGCTGCTGTTTCTGTTCCAGTGCCGACTGCCGGGAAAAGACTCACCAATAAGAAACACAACAGCTTTACTGCGAACAAGCGAGTGCGAAAATACAACGGCTTCAAGTTATTTATTGGAGCGACACTGTCTGACCTTGGTTAAACGCTGTCTGGCTTTAATACAAGGCTTTAACGTGCTGCATTTTGAGAAGGAGTTGCCTGTCTGGTCAGCATCTAGTGCAGCTAAGGGTCTCAGTAGATCTCGGGCATTTAGTGGGTACTTTTAGGAATCTGATCTTCCTGATATTCGGAAGAAATAACTCATCCACAATAGATGAAGTGATCACACTGCATAGGTTGCGCTGGCTTGAGCACTTGCTCCGTATGCCAGTTGACCGAATTCCTCTTAGGGTTCTGTTTGCAGAACCACCAGAAGCATGAAAACGAGCCAGGGCAGATCAAATAACGACTTGGCAATGAAGTTTGAAAAACTCAGCTACGCTAATCATTGCTGTCTCCCTAGATGGGGACATCGAGAGGGGCCACAGTAATGGTCAGAGACACTGTCAGACATAGCCCAGTTGCGCCCTCAACGGTGCTCGTGCATTCAAGCTGCTGTCTTCAATGCATAGCTCCCTCCCCAATCCCCCACTTAAAGTTCATTGACAGACATGTATTTACACATAAATTATCACCTCCCGTCTCCCATGCGCAGCTACCTAGCCCACCTGCCCAAATCATAAGTGAACGAAACTGTGGCAGCTACAACCAGTGTACAAGTGTGCGGTTCTTACAGCAGATAATGATGATCATATGTGAAGAGGTTTAACTGACCCAGAAAAAAGACGGAATCTGGTGTCATCCCAACAGATGAACTACAGTGGTTGAACTAGAAACCACACAATGGTCGGTTTGGAAGCTAACTGGAATGTAAACAAATTTAAACTCATCTAGACAAGGTACATTCTCCGGGGAAAGAAATGTGGCCTGAACTTGGAAGGTTTCAAGGTTGACAGCAGCAGCAGTTACCCGCCATTGAATATTAATGGTTTTTTGCCAACAATGCGCAATCCTGAATGGACACCGGACTGTTTCGAAGAGCTTCACTTAACTCAACTGCGCTTTGTTCACCAGTATTTCCATCATGAACCAACGATTAGCGGCTAGAGATAGCCCAGTGGTTAAGGCGCGAAAATGCTGACTGCCCGGTTATTCAAACACAATCCCGGCATCTCGGCTGCTCCCGTTTAGGATTAGCCAACCTGGTCGCTCCTCGGTGCTTTTTCTTCGGGTGTCACGGCAGCTAGACACTGAAAGGGTCGTGCAGTTGAGCGATTATTATTTTCATGATCATCCGTAATAATAGCCCACAGCACATACTCCTTCGGAATCATTCCGAAAACGACCTAACATACATAAGGAAGATCGCGTATTTTGCGGAATCGCGGTTAGATAGCGTGAATTGGCAAATCCGGAGTGAACGGTGTAGATAAAACAAACCCATGCTGAAAAGCCGGGAAGAACCGTATGGTTGTATTATCCTTACTGGAAAAAATCATAAGTAAGCAATAATTTCCACAATCCTACGGTCATCGGTTTCGACTTTCCAGCGCTCAGCCACAAGTGGCCGATAGGCAGTGTGGTTAGCTTGCACTTAGGATAAGATGAGAAGTGGAAACTGAACAAAGTAATCGCGAAGTGCTTACGCGGAGTGTTGTATCCCAACTGCCCGTGCACACAGCAGTACCGTCAGGGCTAGTGTACAACGAAGAAATGCGGTTCTCATGACCGTAGAGGATCGCGACGCGTTGTTCTTTCAACACATCCCACACGTGGATAACGTGGTCACTGTAGCCTCCAAACAAAAGACGACCTAAAAGGCGAAATGGGAATGTAAGAGACTGAACGGGGTAGCCCAATAATCACAGCCAGTACATACATAAATGACAGAAAACTGCGACTACTGTATCATTTTGGAGAAGCGCAGACTGAGTGCGTAGCGATTCCCGACATCAGTGTATGATAAAAAAACATTTATACATATTTGCAAGTCAATGTCAATACCGGTGTTGCTGTGATTAGGAGCCCCAGATAGCTCAGCAGTTAAGATGCAAACTTACTGACGGGAAGGTCCGTGATACGAATGGAATTTCTGCATCCTTACTACTCCCATCTAGACTTGGGCAATCAGGTAGCATGTCAGCCCTCATGCTATCTCCGAGCAGCATGGCGGCTAGGCACCGGTAATTTTTGTATTAACTTACACAGGCAGTGTTAGATAATGGGGTGAAATTTACTCAGGTGAATTAAATTGTGGTCTAAAAGTGATGACCTTTTTGAGCTCTCAACAACAAAGGATTCGTACTTGCTACCAAGTTCTCACGCATAGCACAAAACAGCAGTTTTTATGGAAGTGACCAGTCTTTGCCTAATCTTATTTTATCACCATTTCCCTTAGTTTGATCAGTACACGTGCACGTGATTTACGCTGTTACCACTTGCATCACGTGCCAAGCTTACGACCTTGACTCACATCAGGTCAGGTTGTTTTCGTTTGTGGTATGCCCACTCGTGTTTTTCCATTGCGTACAATATAAACGCACGCAAATCGACAATTACAGCGGTTATACTGCAGAAAAACATATCTCGCTTCCGAACCTTAATTCAGGAGCTCTTATCAATTATGGTTAAACTTATTCCATTTTGGCATTGTACTGAACATTCATAACCTGTGCACAAATAGTCTCATTCTATGTTTCGATGCATATTGCAAAAGATAAACCGAGGAGGCTACCAACAGATCCAACTTATTATGAGACTTAAAATCGACAGAAGAGATAACCGAACTTCCCCCAAGAATTATAAAGACTTACAGTTGAAAATCGCCATGCAGGTTTAGTACAGTCTGCGAAAAGAATGCATCTCCTTTGACCACAGGGTCCCGCATGAGGCGACTCGCATGGGTGCACCAGTTTCGCGGTCAATTAAATTGTACTTGCTATGGATACCAAACAGGACTTATTTTCTGCAAGAAACTGCTTTTTTGTTGAATTCCTACAAATAGGAGATTTTCAGGTGCTCCGACAATTCTCTGAAAACCGATTACAAAGCTCGTCCACGCCGTGCTGAAAGTTGACTGAAACACGCAGTCAAACGGTTCGACCTTTGGGGGGGGGGGCTAGCAGCAACAATGGCGAGGCGAACGTCAAGAAAACCCAAGGTGGGTATAGCCTTATGGTGCGGACGTCCATGCTCTGGATCGTGGTCCTTAGACCGCATGCCGCGGTAAACAAAGGAATGTCTGTTTTGAAATTTACGAGTAATCTGTAAAGTGAGTGCCGTCCCATCCACGATCAGGCAAAATATGTGAACGACAGGTGATACCATGTCATAGCAAACAAACTAGTTGCACCATAAGCCTAAGCATTCAATGAAAAGTACGTGTCTGAGCTCTGAACAGCAAATTTACAGATAGGATAGATGGGTTCGAATCAAATCACGCCATTTCGACCGCTCCTGTCTAGACTTGGACAATCTGGTATCTAGTTCGGACAGCGTGCTAAACAATCAACAAGCATGGCAAGATCAGTTGAAGATGATTCACGAGCCCAAGATGTGGAACCTGCCAGTAATGCCCGTTTGCGGTGGACCCAGGCAAATACCTACCAAACACCCGAAATACGCTCATCTGTACATCAATTTGGTTCTAACGGCAGACCCAACTGGATCTCTTGTTTATGCTATTCCTCAACTGAATGTGCTGCACAAAGGCCTCCCACGTCTCGGTTGGTGCGATATGCGGGACATCACAGGAATTTTCTCGAAGTAGACTACTCATGTTCATAAGGTTGTTGAAAGTTCTTCGACACACGATAACCAATGCCGAGCTTATTCCTCAATGAATGTGCTGCACAAAGGCCTCCCACGTCTCGGTTGGTGCGATATGCGGGACATCACAGGAATTTTCTCGAAGTAGACTACTCATGTTCATAAGGTTGTTGAAAGTTCTTCGACACACGATAACCAATGCCGAGCTTCTTGGGGATCATCAGGTACGCGCAGCCCTCAGAGTTCAGCTACTCTTGGAGCTTGTCCCAAGAGAACATATCAGACCCTCTTAAGAATGAGTTCTGACACTGGTGGTTGCAGCATGAATGGTTTCCGCTCACCATATGCGTCCGGAGGACAGCCACCTTATGACCGAACAGCACATCATTTGGACGGATGTGTCACGTGCAGGACAGGAACCAAACGAAGGCCTACCCTGATTGGTCAGAATGCCAGCCAATCCGAGTGGAGAATCTTTGATTCGACGATTTTCACCCCCTCAGGGAGATTCCAGCGCAACCTGGTGGAACATTCTGTGAGTACCCTATAAATACAGTTGAAAAAAATCTTCCTTCTTCTTCACAAAGGGCTCTCCGAAGCTACGGTGCCTTTTGATAAACCATAGCGAGTGGAGCAGAAAGCTAAGAACTGGCACAATTGGCGACAACCCGAAACCACTATGTCAATTTTGGCAGAGCAATTCCCAGTAATTTTGCAGCAGCAACGGAAGCAGTTCGGAGAAGCTCAAATGAGGCTTGTTTAATCTCTGCTGCGCAGTATGTCGGTGAATGCGACAAAAACAGTCGGACCTCCGTCTTCTTCCACATGTGCTGCTGACTGAATGTAATTTCTATCCTACATCTGGAACGAACTTTGGAAAGTTGGTTCAACAAATATAAGGACGTGTTTCAAACCGACTTTGATCAGTTTGATGATACATGGAAAGTTCGACTGTTACTGCGGAAACTGGGGACAGGCGAACATGATCGGTTCACAAATTTCATACTCCCCAAGCTCCCTCGTGATCTGGGTTTAGCAGTGACTGTCAAAACCCTGGCCCAAATATTCAGTGAGCAAAGTTCCTTGTTCAATATTCGTTATCGGTATCTCAAGATTACCGAAAAGGATACTGACGATTTCATCAGTAATACCGGTGTGCTCAACAGAGAATGTGAGAACTGTCAGCTCAGCACCATGACTGAGGATCAATTAAAGTGTCCATTTTCGTGGTTGCTCTTCACTCGCCACATGATGCAGATATTCGGACCCGGTTACTGAGTCGAGGTGAACAGGATCCAAAGTTGACGCTTCGGAAACTTACTACCGAATGCCGGCACCATACCAATCTCAAGGCTGATGCTGCAATGATTGGACATTGCGAATTCTCTCGGCATGATATGGCATGCAAAGTAACTTCTAAAAGGAAGTCAAATTCTGAACGAACGCCAAGAAAACCGCCCACACCCTGCTGGTTTTGTGAACGGTGGCACCATTTATGCCGATGGACCTATCAGAACCACAGGTGAAGCAAGTGCAGTCGAAATGGTCACAAAGAAGAATGCTGCAAGACAACTTCAGGGGCTCGCTCAAAAATCGACCCGACAAAAGAACGCACGCTGGGGCTATGACCGCTACAATCAGGGTGAAATCACTCGGTTGACGTAAATTCGTCACACAATGTATCAGTGGCACACCAGTTCCCCTCCAATTTGACACAGGTTCTGACCTAACTCTGATTTTAAAACTAACCTGGGATGTAACTGGAAGGCCACCAGTGGAACACAAACTGTACCATCCGTAATGCACCCAGTGGAAACATCAAACTGACCGGGAAGCAGAACTCTTCCTTAGCGTTCAAGGGTATTCAACTCAGTGGTACTTGTTAACTCACGAACTATACAGAGCCGGCAGAAGGCACGCCAAAATAGTCCCACAAAGGCCAGGTACTGATTCGGGGATACAGAGAAGGCTCTCCACGGTGGACGCAGAGTAGAATACTACGTCAAGCACGATAAGATCGTAAGCACGGCCACGTCAAGAGAACCAACTTCAGACAACAAACTGAGGCTAGGTAAGGGAACCACGTTGCATGGGATACCAGACAGCCGTGACATACCACCGAAGTGGAGGGCACCAGATCCCAGATCGGCATGCTCACAGCCACAAGGACGGACCGACATGCGACATCACCTCCATGAGTCGTCACAGTTCAGTTCAAAGCAGTGGTCGGTCGAACAGCTTTCTCAAGGGGGAGGCCAATCACCCATAATGATCGAACAGTACGTCAATTACACGGATGTGTCACATGCGGGCTACGGACCAAACGAAGACGCGCCTTGATCGGTCAGAATGTCAACTGATCTGTATCGAGTATCCTTAGCTCGACGTTTTTCGCCCCCCCCCCACTCACGGAGATTCCAGCACGACCTAGTAGAATATTCTGTGATTATCCTATAAAAATAGTTGCAGCAGTGTTCTTTTGTTTCCATAAAGGGATGCCTGAAGCTACCGTACCTTTTGAAGTACCGTTGTGGGCGGAGCAGGAAGCCAAGGACCAACACAGAGTTGCATGACTGTTCAGTAAGTCACAACAAAATCACCGTTCGTGATTTTTTTAATTCAAGAAGAAACAACCTCTCTGCGCTGACTTTATCCGACCGGTCCCATCACTACGGATACATATCAAGAAAAAAACAAAACGAAGCGGGCGACCTGTATGGACCCACAACCTAATCGACAAAAGCATACCGGTATCACATACTGGTGCTTAGCTGCCAGGCAGCCATGAAGGAGTAAGTTCCAGCAGAGGGGAAATAACAAAAAGAGATAGTTACCTAGTGCAAATAAGGTCAACGCTAAACTAAACCCACCTGAGGGTCACATCAAAGACATCATCAGTATCGACCCAGAGTCCTTTATAAACCGACCGCACAGAAACCCAAGCGAGCGTTAGCTGAAAAAGAGGCTAGGAAATGGTAGCCGGAATCTGTTGCGTGTCATATATCACAGGATTTCTAATCGTAAGCAAGCTGGATTACATGAGGCTCAGCCAGGGACCCTGTCTAGGCTTGGGCAACCTGCAAGTATCCCAGCCCTCGTGCTTCCTTTGGATGGAATGGCAGTCAGACACCGAAAGGGTGGTACAGCTGAATGATTGTCTTGATTGTCAGCCAGGTGGGAGCAAAGATCACATTGCACTTGGTCTGATTGTATCCGCTTTTATTTCACATCACTATGTTACGGCGTGTCCCTGGAGAACCTTGTGCCAATAGCAAAAAATAACGCTCTTTCACATTTCATTTTTCTGGTGATTCGGAAGCGACGACTCGGGAAATTTGTGACGTGGGAGTTAAACTCAATCCAACAAGGCTTAGTGGTTACAGCGCGAAGTTCCTGACCGGAAGATCTGTGGTTTGAACCCGACTTCTCCTGTCTAGGCTTGGGTACCCTGGCAGAAAACCAGCCCTCGTGCTTCCTTCGGGAGGCATGGCAGCTAGGCACCGGAAGTGTTATAGCTGAACGATTGTCTTGTTTGTCTTATCCATCCCAGAGCTGAACGTGCTTTGCTGAATTGGATCGTCGTACAGACAACGGACAGCGACCCCTGTTGTGTGTTATTCCGGCCAGTACGAACTTCCAGCACATACGTTCACACCGCGTACACTGGCGGGCACCAACTGCAAATCAACCGTGGACCCACTTGGATCACATGAACATCAGCCAGCAGTGGAGAGCCACAATTCAAGACTGTCGTCCCTTGTGGGACAGACAACTTGATTAAGATCGTGCCATGGGATGGCGTCTAACAGTTCGTTTCCCTTCAGGTCCTCAGAATTCATCAAGAAGCATGCCAATCCAAAATCTTTGGGGGACTACCATAGTTGAACAGGATCAACTACTCTTTATAATAAACCAACAAAACTGACAGCGAACACATGGACAAAGTATTGCACGATGTGAAAGGTGTGCTAGCGGCGTTCGAAGCTGTCTATCTGAGTTCTACAATACAGTTGAATGACCACAGGATATCATCGAGATCACTAGTCCTGATTGATGCCACACTAGCAGGCTACGAGTGCGACGATTCATGCAAATCCCTCAGACTCTTAACAGGGAAGGGCCTAAGGAAAGACCCAGAGTTTTGGCGGACATCAAAAGCTCGGGAGATGTAGGTGGATCTGCTACCGGAAACATGCGTGGCTTATAACAACTGATACCATCGACTGGCCAGAAGAAAGCGAAGATCAGTGAAACGATAAGTGAAGAGGCGGCTTCCAAGAACAGTTCAGCTGCAACACAGCCTATAGAGATAGTGCATACGGGCGAAATGTCCGTCGGAAAAAAACAAACAAAGCATGAAATATCCGTATTAAAAACGTGTGAAGACACCAAACCCGGATGGCCTGTATCCAGCCCTCATCGCAGAAGGCGGGTAATATCTAATGACTCATCTGACAAAGGTCATTAGTGAGATATGGAGTGAAGAGAAAGTGCTTGCATAACAAGAAAATAATCGTTCAGCTGTAAAGTCCTTCCGATGTCTAGCTGCCATGCCACCCGAAGGAAGCTCGAGGGCTGAGATACTGCCAGGTTGTGCAAGTTCAAACAGGGGCAATCGAGATGCGCAGGATGGGTTCGAACCACAGACCCGCCGGCCAGCAGATTCTCGCTTTAACCAGTGAGTCACTTCGTGCCTGCATGTCGACAGTTATTCCTATCGCCGAAAAGGGTACGCGAAAGCTGCGTGAAAAACACCGTGGCATCAGCCCGGTAACCGTGGGGCCGAAGAGGACCTCAGGTTTTATCCTTCGAAGGTTGACTGAACACATGGAGTGACAAATCCTTGAAAACCAAGCTGGGTCCCATCCTGCAAGAGGACGCATCAATCACATTTTCACCCTCTGACAGATTCTGGAACAGCGACACTGCTACCAGCAACCAACAATAGTCGTGTTTCTTGATCTGAAAGCTACCTCTGACTTTGTGAACCGTCAGGCACCAGGGCAGTCTATGGAGCAAAGATGTCCTCCATAAATTGTTGACACTCCTTAGGGTGTTGTACGCCAAAACCTCGGACGTATGAAGGTCCACGGGAAGCTCTCAGCTGAGTTCACTACATCGATTGGTGTCAGGTAGAGCTGTCCTCTTTCACGGTGCATCTGCGCCAGTCTCGTGGTAACACCAAACCAGTAACGCTGAAGCTTGTCAGACGGTTTTGGGAAAATTAATTCCTCGTCGATAGATACACACTCCACACACACACACTCCACAGGTTACGCAGGTTAGGCCATGCACTTCGTTTGCGAGAGGACGATTTGCCTCAGAGTCATCTTCTGCGTCGGGTGGAGACAACCTAGGGGCAGTAAGTCCATAACGTAGCAACGAAACATCTAAGTCCTCACCAGTCAACTCAACGGGGTTGGTAAATGCCGTCTTCCCGGATGGAGATCGTAAGACAGGCCAATGGTTAGTGACCCGGATAAATATAGCTACCACACGGCCAATGACGGTGTTGTATCAGAGCCATCGACTTCAGTGCATAGCTCTGTCCCGTCACGCGAAACAAATGGAACCATTCGACATCAATGAAGTGATTGGACCATCATCTCCATCAGGTGGGTCTCTTTCACTTATTTTCCTTATCCTCTGTAAACGATGCTGTCAGCTGTAACCACTGCATTTCGATGAACGGTTTTGTAAGCTGAAAAATTCAACTCAACTGAAGTGAGGTGAACTGACACACTGGTCACCGACAAAGGACCGGTTGAACTGTCAAAAGATAAGCTACGACATACTAAGAACAAGACCCTGGGAAACTCTGGTGAATATAACAGGGACACTGGTCTTGTGATGTGGCTCAAGGGTGTAAACATTAAGGAGGACTAAAACTCACCACTAAGGGAAAAATCCACAGCATTGCAACCGAAGATTACGCTATCCTTTCTATAAACAGCTACTTCGCGATCAGCTCGCAGGTCGAATAGTCTGATAGTAGCATCATCTGAGGCAGTAGCAAATGCGTCACCACTCGGATAGAAGCGAACACCATTGATATCCGCATCATGACCTTGGAAAACTTGGACGCATTGACCAGAACGTACATCCCACACGTTTGCACAATAGTCACAACCCTGAACAAATAGACAAAATGAAAATACCCAGGCTGTTGACCAAATCTTACCTCAATAAAACCTCGACAACTCAGCGTCTGCATACTGCCTGCGTGCCACGGTGGTGGCTACCGATTCCGAAAGGTTTCTGAAATGTTTCGGATCAAGCTTGGGTACACAGTTAAGTAAGGTGTCCGCCCAAAAGAATAATCAACAGAACTCAAAACGATTGATCTTCTATGGCGTTCTTTCTCGGGAGGAATCTACTGAGATCGATTGAACCCACAAAAAATGGCATACACCTTGGTTCCAGATAGCTTTTGGATGGAAAACTGAAGTGTCATAACGATATACTTAGTGATGATGCACAATAATCTTTGCCCAGAATCTACTCCAAAGAGGTGAAGGATACAGCTCCGGAAAAATCTGCTTACTGGGACTTAAGTCTCCAGGGAAACAGAGGAATAGTAGCTGGTTAAGAGCAAGAGCATTTTCGAAGGAAATACTATGTATACAAAGAAATCCGATTTGAAATCTCTTTCCGATCCCGAAGGGATTACTCTAGCTAGTCTAAGGGGAGAAGCATCGGACTCGATTATCAATGCTGCTAGAGCTCCACAGCGGAAAGCCTCCTTGGACTTGGGAGGATTCGAATCCCGTTCCACTAGCACGCGGAGTGTTTCCACTACTGCATCGCCGCACGCTGGATGCATGCAAATTGTCACGTATCGTAGCCGAATGTATCCAAGCTCGACTCAGCCAAGGACTCAAGTGGGTCACAATTTATAAACAGTGAGGTACTACGCAAGATAGTCGCGCATACGGGCCCATCCGGCTCGAGGGTGAAGTTTCGTTTTAGTAGTCCTACCAGGAAGAACAAAACCGAGTTCGAGATAAAAAAAAAGTCGATAGAAACAGACGTCACTGTTGTCAAAAGGAATTAGTGGTCGAACTTGCTAATCCCCTGCTGTGATGTGCTCTATGTTCAGCCAGTCTCAATACGCATCTGCTTAGGCCCAAAAAGACTGTAACGAACACACTGACGGCTTGAGTACAGAGGGCAAGCAAGATTTACACGCCTCGCTCGGTCATCGGGAAGTCCTAGGACTCGAATGTAGGACGCACTTATCAAAACCACTTCCCTCGGCCAACGAGTCTTTCGATATCGACTCATGCTGGGTGCTCTGCTTGTCGTACGGCCTAATCAACTACACTTAAGCACGACATCTTGAAAACGACCCTGGTCTTGCTCGAGGCCCTAATACACATTCCTACTGGTCATGAGCACAATAAACCTCGATGAATTGTCACGTCAGGTGAAGAAGAGCATCAAAACAACTCAAGAGCCGTTAATTGACACTCAACACTGATCTATGTGATAATCCGAAGAAGACTTACTGATTGGTTCTCCGTCCGCCTTATAACCTGGCTAATTTGATGACCTGCTCACTTGGCCTGATGAAACTTTCGTTGCCCAAATAAAAAAACTACTGATTGTTTGCCATGCCCTTCTGAAACGATGACTTCTGAATTGGTTCCAAACTTTTTCCAATTGGTTGAAAACAATTCAAGAAGCTTCGTTGGACCAGGAAGCCGAAGAGACAGAGGAAACGATAAATTCTGGGTTTGCGAAAATTGTGCCGGACCCAAAGAGTCCATCGACGATAAACAAGGCCCATTCAACTCAAGAAACGAATAACTGAATCGTTGAGCTGGATACTGAATAATTCAACTGGTTACCTGTTGATATTCGATCGAATCAGTGATGTGTAACGGGGGTCTGGGGGTGAACTTGGAATCTCCGACGTTTCCCGAAATATGCAAGTGAATTCCTTCTTTCAAATGTGAGTGACCCTGAACATACACCCAGTTTGCTTAGGTACGGAGGTGGAATTCCGGGTCAGTGCTTGACGAACTAATCTGCCTCTCGTCCTGTGCTGAAAAGTTTACAAGCACTGTGGAGCTGATTCATCCTTGTTAAGAATCACCAGCAATGCGCTGTCACGAATCTTTAAAGACAGTTGAGCCTGCGACACCCAACTAGTAGTTGAAGAATATACCGTTTGACCACGAATGAATGGACAGTAATGTAATGAATTTGCAGTTAAACGGAATACGGCTCCACTCATCCAACAGACACGCAATCCATATCACAAGTCAAATATTTTAGGCTCCGCGAATGGTTTCCCAGCTGGAAAGTTATCGTAACTTGTGGACTACTCTTCTTTTCGCGGTACTTATTCGCCTCTTCGCACGAAAGAGACGATCGCGCCAAAGTGGAGCTGAATATTTTCAAAAAGGGTGCCTGCAGTAGGTGTGATAATCAGAAGCATCAGCTTGAGCTATGTTGTAGCGAGACTATTTGTATCGATTTGTTGATGTCATCTTGTGGGAGCACGTGAAATAACCCGGGAACATCAGGCATTCCGGTCAGAAAGGGGTTATATGAATTATAACTCCACTTTCCATCAACTGTTAGAGCAAAGGAATGCGTGAAGGCGACCTAGCGGTACAGCGTTCCTCGACTTCGACGGTGTACGATTATATTGAGCGATTCATTCTCACCGAATCGCTTTTACAACAAAGTATGTTTCACCAAACGGACTAAAACGCGTAAGAACGTGCGCGGAGTTATAAAGGTTTCCCTACCAACCTGGCTAATTTGATGACCTGCTCACTTGGCCTGATGAAACTTTCGTTGCCCAAATAAAAAAACTACTGATTGTTTGCCATGCCCTTCTGAAACGATGACTTCTGAATTGGTTCCAAACTTTTTCCAATTGGTTGAAAACAATTCAAGAAGCTTCGTTGGACCAGGAAGCCGAAGAGACAGAGGAAACGATAAATTCTGGGTTTGCGAAAATTGTGCCGGACCCAAAGAGTCCATCGACGATAAACAAGGCCCATTCAACTCAAGAAACGAATAACTGAATCGTTGAGCTGGATACTGAATAATTCAACTGGTTACCTGTTGATATTCGATCGAATCAGTGATGTGTAACGGGGGTCTGGGGGTGAACTTGGAATCTCCGACGTTTCCCGAAATATGCAAGTGAATTCCTTCTTTCAAATGTGAGTGACCCTGAACATACACCCAGTTTGCTTAGGTACGGAGGTGGAATTCCGGGTCAGTGCTTGACGAACTAATCTGCCTCTCGTCCTGTGCTGAAAAGTTTACAAGCACTGTGGAGCTGATTCATCCTTGTTAAGAATCACCAGCAATGCGCTGTCACGAATCTTTAAAGACAGTTGAGCCTGCGACACCCAACTAGTAGTTGAAGAATATACCGTTTGACCACGAATGAATGGACAGTAATGTAATGAATTTGCAGTTAAACGGAATACGGCTCCACTCATCCAACAGACACGCAATCCATATCACAAGTCAAATATTTTAGGCTCCGCGAATGGTTTCCCAGCTGGAAAGTTATCGTAACTTGTGGACTACTCTTCTTTTCGCGGTACTTATTCGCCTCTTCGCACGAAAGAGACGATCGCGCCAAAGTGGAGCTGAATATTTTCAAAAAGGGTGCCTGCAGTAGGTGTGATAATCAGAAGCATCAGCTTGAGCTATGTTGTAGCGAGACTATTTGTATCGATTTGTTGATGTCATCTTGTGGGAGCACGTGAAATAACCCGGGAACATCAGGCATTCCGGTCAGAAAGGGGTTATATGAATTATAACTCCACTTTCCATCAACTGTTAGAGCAAAGGAATGCGTGAAGGCGACCTAGCGGTACAGCGTTCCTCGACTTCGACGGTGTACGATTATATTGAGCGATTCATTCTCACCGAATCGCTTTTACAACAAAGTATGTTTCACCAAACGGACTAAAACGCGTAAGAACGTGAGCGGAGTTATAAAGGTTTCACTACAAACGGTAGCGTTCAAGATTAATGCAANACCGAATCGCTTTTACAACAAAGTATGTTTCACCAAACGGACTAAAACGCGTAAGAACGTGCGCGGAGTTATAAAGGTTTCCATACAAACGGTAGCGTTCGAGCCTGATGCACACCACCTTCATTTTTTAGTGATTGGGACTCTGGAAGATCTCCGGAACCGGTGTTCAGAACTCTGTAGAAACCCCTCAGATCTAGAATATGCGAAGGATATTGTCATCGTTCTTTTAAAAGAAAGAAAGAACGCAGGTATTAGGAGAGTCAAGCAGGATTACCACTTCTTGTGTGCTTAACACAGTGTCAATGCTGCAGACCCCAACGGTCCTTGTAGATCCTTCCGTAAATTCTAGGACAGACACTGAAGGCTGTGGAGCGCGACACGCACTCGAGAGGGCATCAGAACTGAAGGTGGCGCGACAGATTATACCAAACCATGAACCTCAAAGGCAGAACTGCGATTTCTAATATACCCGACTTGTTGCGTCAAAGGGGCATATCATTGGATGTGTTGCACGGCCGAAGACACAGCCGTCACGAAGGGACTGGACCTTACTATGGAGTGACGGTTTGTGTACCTCCGTGACACATCGAGCTATACTGGGGGTGTCCGTGCGACATTCGCAGTCCCATACTGGATGGGTCAATGTTTAGATGCCTTTCAGGTTGAGAAATGAAGCACGTGTGACGATTTAGTCTGTAAAAATTGAAATGCACTTGCATTTCCCACTAAACACCGCTGCCTTCCTGTTAGGCTTTTGAGCCAAAGGTTCGGCCTGAGTACTCCAATCGTCTTCCTTTCTAGATCTGGGGGCCCTAGCAGTATTCAAGCCAAAGTACAACAATAAATTGCACACTTACAAATAAACCCATGGCAAATCAGCCGGGTCGTTTTCCTTGCTGCTATCAGCAGGGCGGGTGAGCGATAAAATACTACTGCTGACGCCTTCCTTCTTTCTCTCTCCCTACCCAACCCCATTGATACCTATCTCCTTGTACTCCAAACAGCCAGGACTGATGACTCTGTTCGTCTTGCATCTGTGTTATCTGGCGCTGACATCCCCAAACAACTCCACATCAATCTCGACCACTCGACATCCAGTCTATCTGGCCGCCTTCAATGTCCGCACTCTGAAGCAACAAGCGGCGCTTGCTCTCACACTGGACTCGCTTGACACTAGTCTGTGTTGTGTATCTGGAACAATAATTAGGGATGTAAGCACAATGGTTGAGCTAACCGCCCGATCGCTCGCTTCCGGCTGCGCACCTCCGGTGATCCAGAGGCAGTTGTGTGTGAGTTCGTGTCGTCCTTAGTCACCGAGCAGAAAGATCCTTGCCTGTTAATAGTCGCCCCTGTGTGGTTCGTCTGGCAACGTCTGTGAAGAAGTTTCACAAACGGAAAGCTGATCGCCCAAATTAGTGTAGCTCTGACACAATAAAAGAGGTTTTATGTCGCACTGTTGCGGCGAGCTGAAGATTGAGCTATTGTTGTGGTTGCCGGAGACAAATACAACAGTGGGCAGGCTTAGCACAGCTTAGACTCAATTAGTCGGTCGACATGGATTGGACTCGGTACGTAAGGACAATGGTGAACAATTGCTTCAGCTTTGTGCTGCCTGCAAGCTGTTCGTATCCAATACAAAATCCCGAAACAGCCGAAATCGTCTGGTCAAAGCACACCGTCTACGAACTCAAATTAATCACCCTGCCATCAGTTAACGATGGCGCGGATCAAAAGCTGGCTGCCGGTCGTTCTAGAACACGTGTGGATTCCGACCACGTGCTTCTCCCTCCTCTTTCCGGGGCCGCTCATGGTTCCGACAAATCGCTCGGCAATTGAGAGGCTAGCAGATACGTATGTTAGACGAAATTACCAGGATCCTCCATTGGGGTCACTTACAAGTGCGCCACCATCAGCCGATAATTCATACTGGGACGGCATCCCCACCTATTTGCGGTGTTGGGAGTTTTGTCAGTGGCCACGACCTAAAGCTGCCACCCAGACGTGGTAGTCGGGCTCGAGTGCTGGAATCAGCCCGCGGGCTACACTGACTGGAACTCGTTCCACATGGTGCAACCATGCCAGGATGCCAAAGGGGAGCAGTCAGACCATGAGTAGCGAGATTCCGTGCTACGAGGAGGTCTGGGGGTAAAGTCGTACTGTCTTCCGCGACAGGAGTGCGAGGGCATTAAAGTGTTTTCCCCAGGCGACCAGCATGTCCATATTTATGGAAGCAGCGATGCTGCCTTCCCCCGAGGAAGGACGAGTTAGAAAAGGTCGGCCCCAAAAACCTCACACTCCGATCGCCCAAAGGTTAACCATGACCACCAGCGCATCATCCAATACGGTCGAAATACTTTTAGAACCAAGGAGCCCGGTGCTGTTCAAAAGGTGCCTGCTGTGCGCAGCCGCATCAGGAATGAGACAGTAATGCCTTATTCCCTGCTCCCTCGGGTTAGGCCAAACCCCTGCAGCCGGACAGGTCAGACTGTTGAGTCTTCAGCTTCGGGAAGGGTCCCTAAAGAAAACCCTGCTGTCCGCTGCCTCGTGTGTCAGACTTTTGAGTCAAAAGCTCAAGGTGGGGTACCTCAACTAACCCCACATCCTCGGCCCAGGTAACCGGGAAGTATCGTTTGCCCGCGCAGTTCGGTGTCCACCGATGTCCCTCCCCAACCACTTCCCACCACACAAACAAACGCCGCTGGACCATGTGATTGTCAGTTATCTGACCGAAGGGCCTTATGCTCCTCGCCGCTTACTAACAACAAACAAAATGACACCCTTCTAAATCCACGAGATCCTCTCTATCTAGTACCTTTTAGCGTCCGTATTCTATATCAAATGGCAAACAGGCTCGCCACACAGACAACGGACATCGACTCCTCCAGGTGTGTGCTGGTCATGAACTGTTTCTGGCAAGTATGAACTTTCATCACAAACGTTCGCACCGCGTAACCTGGGGACCACCGACTGCAAATCAATGGTGGACCCAGTTGGATTACGTGGCCATCAGCCATCGGTGGATGGTCACAATTCAAGACTACCGTTTCTTCTGAGGCACACCAATTCAATCCGATCACGCCATGGTGCGTACACGTGTGACAGTTCGTTTCCCTTCAGGCCCTTGCAAGTCAGCAAGAAGCATACCTCAAACGTCAGATAGTGAAGAGCCTAAGGAAAGACCGAGAGCTCTGGTGTGGAGAAGGTCTTTGTTACAGGAAACAGGCGTGCCCTATATCAACTGATACGATCGACTGGCCCTAGGAAAGCAACAGTCAGAGAAACGATAAGTGAAAGAGATGGCTCATTAATTCACTCGCAAAAACGTCGACTGGAAAGACGGGCCGAACACTTCGAAGAACAGTTAAGTTGGCTCGCTGCAACACAGCCTGTGGAGGTAATGCATACTAGTAAATAGAATGTAAACCTTGATCGCCTTTCGGAAGAAGAAACAAGTTACGAAATAGCCGTACTAAAACGTGAGAAGGCACCAGGACCGGACGGTCGGTATCCGACCCTCTTCAAAGGAGGCGGAAAACCCCTGGTGACCCATCTGACAAAGCTTACTGGTACCATATGGGACGAAGAGAGGTGCCTGCAGAATGGGGCATCTCGACAGTTATCCCCATCTTCAAAAAGGGTACGCGGACGCTGTGTGAAAACCACCGTGGCATCACCACCCTGTTAGCTGTAATATCGAACGTGCCCTCTGGCCTTATCCTTCGAAGGTGGACTGAACACAGGGAGAGACAGATCCGTGAAAACCAAGCTGGGTTCCGTTCTGCAAGAGGTTGCATCGATCATATCTTCAGCATCCGACAGAGTCCGGAACAGCGACACTGCTTCCAGCAACCAACAATGGTTGTGTTTCTTGATCTGAAAGCTGTCTTTGACTCTGTGGACCGCCAAGCACTATGGTAGTGTCTGTGGAGCAAAGGTGTCTCCCATAAATTCTTAACCCTCATTAGGGCGCTGTACGCCAACTCCCGCGGCCGTGTAAAGGTCTACAGGAAGCTCTCGCCTGAGTTCACCACATCAAGTAGTATCGGACAGGGCTATCCTCTTTTACCTTTCCTCTTCAACTTCGTCATTGATACAATCATGGAAGACCCACTACCAGCCTGTAACGCCTGTGGATTCGAAGTGCTCCCTGGGCCTGCGCTCACAGAAATCGAGTACGCAGACGACATAGCCATCCTTGGATCTGACCCCGTAGTAATGCAAACAATATTAAATAATCTAAATAAGTCTGCCTCGCGGTTCGGCATGCGCTTCACACCTGCAAAGTGTAAAGTGCTACTGCAAGACTGGGTGGCTCGAACCCTAGCCTCATGCTTGCGGATGAACCGATTGAGGTAGTAGACAAATTTGTTTACCTGGGCAGCTGTGTCAGTCCCGCTGGTCCAGCGGAAGATGATATTTCCATCCGGTTTGGGAAGGCCAGAGCAGCTTTTTGAACCTACGTCACCTGTGGCTTAGGCGTGACAACAGCTTCTCTGTCAAGGGTCGAGTTTCCAATGCTGCGGTGCGCTCCATATTGCTATATGGATCAGAAACCTGGCCACTGCGCGCTGAGGACGTCAAAATACTTTCAGTGTTTGACCATCGATGTCTTCGGAGCATTGCCCGAATCTGGTGGGAACACCGGATCAGCAATTCTGAGGTACCTCGAATGGTATTCGGGAGAAATGAGTCACCCTCGATAGCTGAACTGATCACACTGCATAGGTTTCGCTGGCTTGGCCACGTGCTGCGTATGCGAGTCGACCAGCTTCCTCGAAGGGCTCTTTTCGCACAACCACGTGAAGGGTGAAGCCAGTCAAACAATGACTTGGCAGCGAAGTGTGAAAGCCATTACCAGCAAACTCAGCTGCGCTGGTCATTGTCGTCTTCCTGGATGGGGACCCCGAGACGGTCCACATCAATGGTTGGAGACATTGTCAGACATGGCCCGGTCGCACCCTCAATGGCGCTCGTTCATCCAAGATATTACAATCAATGCGCAACTCCTTTACCAATCCTCCCACTTAACAGTCCACTGACAATACTGTATTTGCGCACCAATTTATCAGCTCCCGTCTCCAATGCGCAGCTACCTTACCCCCCCCCCAGATCATCGGCGAACGAAGCTGTGGCAGTTACAACCACTGTACGACCAGTACGCGGTTATCACAGCTGACAATGATGATGATGACCGTGAGACGACGAAGAATCGGTGACGCCAAAAGCCTTGTTGCAACAGGCGTCAAACTAACATCTTCGTGGTTACTACGTTCACTGCGAGTATGCTCTTTTGAAAACGGGCACTACTATCGATTCACCCCAGTTGTCTGGGACGGTCTCCTTCTTCCAAATAGACTCAAATAGGCTAAATGGACACTGGCTGAGGAGCCCGTCGCAATCCTTGAAAAGAGGTGGAATGTCGTTAGGTCCAGGAGTACGATAACGCTTGAGTTGAGAAATACATTTGGACACCTCTGAGACTAAAGGCGGCTCCATATTTACGGTCCACCTTTCTGTTGAAGGCAAGGTTTCTGGATTGAAGGTGGCAGATGACCAGCTGAATTGCTGCGCGAAGTACTGAAACCCAGCGGCCCAAACGTCCTGCTTTGCTGCATATCGGGGACCATTTTGGTCCCTGATTATTTCGCTGACAAGAGTTTTCCGAGCACTAGTCGAACGAATCAAGTGGAACAGGTTGCGCACGTTTCCAGCATTCTTCGCACCTTTCATTTCTTCGGCCTTTCGGGTCCCCAAGCTTCTCGCGGGGACACTCAGGTTCACCTGGCGTCGGATGATGCGTCTGGTGGAGTTGTGGTGGCCGCCAGGGGGAATCTGTCCTCGTGTCTCCAGTAAAGACACCGTCCTATCAGAGACCCAATGCTTGGATGAGGTTGGCTGGGTTGTAACGCAAACAGACATTGCGGTTTTGAGTAGCGCTTTGGATATTTTTTTCCAGTGGCCGTTTATGTTCAACACCGGACCGTCCGGCAGGCAATCGGGGAGCTGGTTTTGATGGTTTCGTTTGATTTCCGGGTCCACTAGCTTCTCAGTGGCTAAGCGAGGTGTGCGCGATTTGCTCTTAGCCTGCTGTAGAAGGGCATCTAGAGTGTCATGTCATGACTATATAACCCATACCTTTGCATAACCCATTAACTCGTGATTCTCACTCTATTTTCAGCTCATGTACTAGTTATTAGACGATTAAAGCGTACCTTACGTCTTCCTATTCTGTCTCCTTTCTAATCCCGTCCTGGAACTACTCGATTCTCGCAGCAATTTAATCGTCTAATAAAAACCAAATGGATCATATTCTCCGACCTGCGGTTTTTGATGCTGATCCTCACTCATCAGATGGCATGAAACGATGGACTCATTGGTTCCGTACTTTCAAAGTTTACATTAACTTATTAGTGCACAGGTGATGATAGTCATAATACAAATCAGAAGGTGTAGGTGTGCACTAATAGAAGTTTTTAGCATTTCTGTGACACGTATAAAAATAAATATAGTGCGAAAATGGGAGCAAGTCAAAAAGGAACTTATCGTATGTGAGAGTTCCTTGGTGAAAGTCCGGACGGCGGTAACGTGTTTTCTCCGCAGTTTGGCTGCTACACGTGTTCCATGATTGTCCGTGGACTTGTGGAGAGGTTGACGTCCTGCTCCCTGC
>NW_008752162.1:18138-26711 GCF_000715545.1 Opisthorchis viverrini | reverse complement strand
TCTCTTAGGTTACAAGGTCTCCAAAGGTATTAATAAGACCTGACGCAGAACGCATGCGCCCCATAAGAGGACTACCACTTCCAGAGAACGGGAAATCGCAGCAAAGAGCCGTTAGTTTGTTTGCCTACTATTCACAGTGGATACCGGCGTTTTCTGACAAAATTCATCCATTGGTTAACCGCGTTGCTGATACCCTATCTCGTAACCTTTGTGCCAACATTGCTGGGACGGAAAAACTTGAAGAGCTTCACAACATATTATGCCATCCCGAGGTCACGAGATTTGCACATTTTGTTCGTTCTAAGAACCTTCCTCTTTCAGTCAACTGTTCCACATGCTCCGAGCTCAAACCAAAATTTTGTGACACCTTTCGTGGCCAGCTTATCAAACCCACACAACCGTTCGAACGCCTTAGTATCGACTTTAAAGACCCACTTCCCTCAAACACTCGTAATAAGTACCTCTTAACAATCATTGACGAGTATTCTCGATTCCCTCTTGCTTATCCCTGCGCCGATACGTCCTCTTCCACTGTAATTCGTTGTTTGAGTCAACTGTTTTCACTGTTTGGTATGCCTGCTTATATTCACTCAGATCGCGGTTCTGCATTCATGTCAACTGAAGTCAAACAATTTTTGTTCGATAAAGGCGTTGCCAGCAGTCACACCGCTGCATATAATCCACAGTGTAATGGTCAGGTTGAACGACTTAATGGTACCCTTTGGAAGACTGTCTGGCTCTAAAATTGCGCGGCTTGCCTGTCACACATTGGGAGGTTGTCCTCCTTGATGCTCTCCACTGTATCAGATCCCTGTTATATACTAGTATCAACTGTACCCCACACGAACGCTTCATGCCGTTCACACGACGATCAGCCAACGGTGCCTCCCTACTTACCTGGCTTACTGTCCCTGGGCCAATCCTTTTAAAACGCAATGATCGAGTCTCTAAATATGACCCTCTGGTAGAGGAAGTGGAGCTCGTCTCTTGTAATCCACAGTACGCCCACATAGTTCGTCCAGATGGCAAACACGAAACCGTATACTTGCGCCGCTTGGTTCCCAAAGGCAACGATATGACACCCGACACAGAACAGGAACCAATACATATCGCTGAACAAGGGGAGCCTCACACAAAACCATCGGTCCACCGTGATTGCTCAGAAACTGAACTCTTGCCTATTAATGATGCCTCGGCATCTCATTCTAGTGCAGATCCAGGAAGTCACTTGGACATTCTTATCCGACAACAGCGCACTCACCCATATAATCTACGCAACAGAGAGGCGTAAACGACTCCATGTAACTATTACAGCCTTTTATTTTTTCTACATTCTTTCTCCGCAAAGTACACACTTATTCCAAGGCGGGGAGAATGTCATGACTACATAACCCATACCTTTGCATAACCCATTAACTCGTGATTCTCACTAAATTTTCAGTTCATGTACTACAGTTATCAGACGATTAAAGCACACATTACGTCTTCCTATTCTGTCTCCTTTCTAATCCCGTCCTAGAACTACTCGACTCTCGCAACAGTCATAGAAACTGTCCTTGGCAGATTCAGATCCAGTCAGTTGGGGCGTAAGCAGATACAACAAACAAGGTGCGATGAACCTGACTTCCTCTAGATTCCCTCACAGATATTGTCGAACGAACCGCACAGAGGTGACTATCAACTGTATCCAATCAAGTAGAGACGCTTACGCCCGTTCGCTCAATACAATACCCACTCCAGCATATCCAGCTGTAGCAGCCTATGCATCAACAGGGGTGCAAAACCGGAAACTGGAAAAGAGCAAGGGGGCAGTCAGTTCGGTCGCAGTACTTGCGGCCTGTGTCTTTGTTTCTGACAGACAACATAAATCAATGCAGAGGGAATCCAGCGTACGATCAAGAGCCACCGATTGACCTGCTTGCTTCAGTGTGCCAACATTGAAGGTGGCTAGATAGACAGGCTTTCGGGGTTTGAAAACAGACTTCGAAGTGTTTAGGGTTGCAACTGAACTCGGACGTGCAGAGGCTGCAGCTGAGTGTGATGCAGGGCGAGCAGAACGGTCAGTCCTAGAGCCGGGACCTGCGAAGAAAGTATTTAAATTTAGATGAGGGGGTGGAAGACGGAAAACGTGAAAGTGTAAGAAGGGAGGCGTCAGCAGTAGCATGTTTTCGCGTACCCTGTATGCGGCAAGTAAGACTGATGGCACCACGCGACGGCCGATGTGATATGGGAGCATTGTTAGTTGTGAATATCATTATTGTACGAGAGCTGAGATACTTCCAGGGCGCCCACACTTGGACAGGAGGACAGTTAGAGTCCTAAACCAAAACCTTCGGCTCAAAAGCCTAGCCGCAAGGCAGCGGTGTTGGGCTGGAAACGCAAGTACATAACCATTTTTACGGAACACGTCGTCACACATAATCCAACCCCCAACCTAGAGGGCCAGGAGACTGTGTTCGTCAGAACTCTACCCATGGACCAACTTGGTACGAGACTCTGAGTGTCGCGCGGATACCCCCGCAATGGGTCGCCGAGGTACACAGACTGCCACACTACGGTAAGGTCCAGTTTCTTCGTGATGGCTGTTATAGCTGATAGTGATGAAGATTTGCCTGTTACACGACGCTACCCGGCCCGCTCAAGTACTGGATATCGAATGAACAGTGGGACTGCTTAAATCTCAGAAATATCCCCGCTGATTCAAAACTTAACTTGGCCCAACGAACTATCAGCCGTCAAGCGAAAGCGAGCGTGCCGACCTGGAAGTCTGGTGGACTGAGTGAGGTAAAAAGATTGTAGCGGCGCTGAAACCCGGGGAATGCCCGAAGACTGTTTCAGTTGATCCGTTCCACCGGTCACCGGAAGCAACCTGTGAGCGAAACCACCCAGGACCTGAACGGAGGGTTCCCCTTGAATAAAGACGAATGCCTCGACCGGTGGGCCGAACACCTAGAACAACAATTATCGTGGCCACTCATCTGAAGCCCCCAAACGGCGCATAACCCTGGACAGAAAATCTGGAACCCCATGACACCACGGAGGTTTTTGACTGCATATGTTCTCTCAAGCGCCACCGGGCTGCTGGTCCCTCATTGTTTAAAGGGTGAAGTGCTCAGTCACCGCTGGTCTCATATGGTAGCCTGAATTTAGGAAAACAGGACTGTGTCAGATAGCTGGCGAGAGTCCGTGATGGTGCCCATCTATCAAAAAAGGGGCTCGTTGTGATAGCGGTAAACACAAGGGAATCCACTTGACCTACTTCTTAACAAAACCCTTGGATCCAACCATAATTCGCCACCTTACGGTGGATCGTGAAACACTAAGAGCAGCAAGCAAGATGCCGGCCTGGTAGGAGTTGACTAAATTGACTAAATTTTCACACTCTGCCAGTTGCTATAGCAAGATCATACGTACAAACGACCCACAGTTTTAGTATTCCATGATCTCCAAGGTGCACTCGATACGGTCTGTTGTCACGTACACGCCTGGTCATCAAGGAATGCTCCGAAATTATGTGGACATAATAAGCTCCTTGCAATCTCAGACTTTCAGGCGTGAGAGTATACGTAAAACTCTCCAGGGATGCTCACTCTCCATTCCCATTTAATTTCGCAATCAATGAAATAATGAGACAAACGCTGGAAGGTATTCAAAACCTCGATGTTCATATAGCCTGTGACGAAAACCTTGTCGATTCGGAATATGTAGACATCAGTCTCATCTTAGAAGGAGAAAAGGCGCAAGTGCTTTTGGATGAACTGACTAAAGTCATCTAGTTCTTTGGTATGTGCTTTACACCCACAGAGTGTAGCGTCATGCATCTGAACACGCAGTCACTGGACTCGATAGTTACAATCCAGGGAGTGCAACTTGAAGCTGTGGAGCGTTTTACATATTTTGAAAGTCATATTAGCTCCAACTTTAGTGGGGGTGAGGTGACTGGTTAGAGCGCAAATTCAACGACCGGACGGTCAGTCGTTCGAACCCGTCATCTGTCTCTCGACTTCCTCTGTCTAGGCTTGGGCAACCTGGTAGTATCCCAGCCCTCGTGCTTCCATCAGGTGGCATGGAAGTTAGGCACCGAAAGGGTGCCACAGCTGAAATATTTTTTTTAATTTTTAGTGTGTGGAATGAAGTCAATCCACGAATCTGTAGTACTCGGGTCGCGTTTCCTAATTTGAGACACCTAGGGCGTCAATGACGCATATCCTTAAATCTCAAGGGACGCATTTATCAGACTACAATACGGGCTGTTTTATTGAGACTTGACCTGTCCGAGCAGCGGAAATGAGACGCCGTCAGGTGTTCCACAATTGTCTTAGGGTCATAGTTCGTGTGGGTTGGTGCTGGTGAATCGATAACAAGGCAAGTAGAAAACGAGTTTTTGGTTGTGCTGCTGTCAGTTTCTATCAAGATTGCCTGAATGGGCGTCTGACAGTGTAGGCACATGGGAGTGACTGCGATAGACTAATGCTAAGTCTCTTCCCCGTCCACTTTTATTCTTCCGCCCGAAGGCTTTCAAATAAATCATGGCTGTATGGCAGCGAAGCATCAGCACTGTCATGGTGTCGATGATGGTTGGCCAATACGGGTGAATAATCAGGAAAATCTACAGGTACTTGAGTACTGGCGTAGCCTAACGTCTTAAGTCCTTTGGAACCGATGGGCTCGCAACGAGATATCCAGACAACTGGTGTTTGGTGAAGCAGTCAGTAATTCAATTGAGGATTGTACCCAGTACCACAAAGTAACATGCCCCGGCGAAGTTATAAGATTTGCTTTCTGCGACAATTCGAAGTGACGAAAATCAAAGGGTGGTAGGATGAAACTTCGTAGACGTGAGTGAAAGGCAGGTGGTAGAAAGCCTGAACGCTATTCAGCTTCCAGGGAGCTCGAGGTAGGCCCGTGGGTAAGGCGAGGACTTACTGTCTTGGAGGTCTGTCCTTTGAACCCAACCCCGGTACTTCGGCTGCTTCTATCGAGACATTGGCAACCTAGCAGTATCCCAGGTCCCGTGCTTCCTACAGGTAGTATGGCAGGTAAGCACCGAAGAGGTTTTACTGCCAAACGACTTGCGTGCAACTCATATGGCCCCCTTGTTTTACTGGAGGCGCTAAAATATTCGACGACACAATATATGCGACGCCGTTGGTGTTTATCTTCTAAGTCGCTATTCGGAGTGTCCGGGTGAGAGTGAGCGTGTAGGCACCGCGAGTGTTTGCGGTGTGCTAACATCATACCCTTCTGCCTGTACCTGTTGTTCTTTCATTCAAATTTTACGGCAGTGAAACACCGGTGGTTGTCATTGAAGGCGATCAGAAAGCAGGAAAAATAATTCGTTCAGAAGGCAGGTCATGGGCGAAATTAGGGATTACGACAAGATTCCCTGGTTCTCTCCATAGTGGTATGTGGTAAGGCTGCCCTGTACAACCTTTGCTGTAAGTTTCACAGCCGACCATTCTTCTAGAGATCGTGATCGATCGTTTAGCTACAACACCCTTTCGGCGCTAGGCTGCCATGCCACACGAAGGAGGCACGAGGGCTGGGATACTGCCAGGTTGCCCAAACCTACATAGGGGAAGCCGAGTGGCAGAGGTCGGGTTCGAACCACGAACTTTCCGGTCAGTAAAGTCGCGCTCTAACCACTTGGTCCGTCAAGAAGGGCCACGGCAACGGTAATGTTGCACTCTTTCAAGGTGACCGAACCTTTGGATTGGAGTATGCAGATGATATTGTGCTGCTCAGCGACTGAAGACAAGGCGAAAATATGATAAGTGATAAACTAGTATTTGAACTGACACGACAGGACATGTTTCATGTCACTCAAAAAGCACCCCGTCGAGACTAGCGGAAACAAGCTAGTGTTGATGACCAAGTGTTTTTATGCACACGTTGGGTGAACCAGACAAACAAGGAAACAAAAAAGTAAAAAACGCTCCCAACGTATTGCAGCTGAGTGCAGTCTCCATGACAAACCCCCTTTGTTGCTACTTTTGGAACAGCTTGATCTTTCGTTGCCCACGCGGTCACCAGGCACACGGCGAGGTTACCTAAGACCTAGTCGTACTTCGTCTTGTGAAAAAAGGTAAGGGTTATTAAGCCTAACATACAATTCAACCTCCACTTTCCCATTTCCTTTATTTCAAAGTGCTAACAAGAATGCTTTAAAGGGGGAGCAGTGAAAAAGATTTTTATTATTTTACTTTCGTTCTTTGCTCGGCGAAAACTCCGTAAATGACCAAAAGCCAAAAACCTAGCAAAAATACTCTGAAAACTCACTGCAGAGACGAACACCCGTCCAGATTCTGAGGGTGAAAGAGAAATACTCAAGACATCCCCTGAATGTCCATGAAAACTTTGGATTATCTGGGCGGATTCAATATCCCACAAAACGCAAGTGCTGTCACCACTGCCCGTTAGCAACTGATGATCGGAAATGTTGAACTGGCAGCATGCCAGGTATGACATATGAGTTGCAACAAGTTTCTTTTTGAGAACTGGATCCTCCTCAGGAGTTAGGGGATACACTGTGCACTTGTTGTCCAGTCCACTAAAAACACAGATTGATATGTATTCCTAAAGGAGTCGACGCAACTTACCCACAAGCGACATAGTTTCCTGAGGGACTATACGCGCAAGCCATCACCCACGTCGTTGGCATTGAGATGACAAACTCCTGACAGTATTGGTAAAAGGTAAACAGACCAATATCACCTTGTTCATGGTGAACGCATCCCACACCAAAATCTTTCCATCCTTCAAAAGGTGACGGATAATGAATCCCATGGGAAAACTAACCTGGGACGAACTAACAATGTGCCTTTTATCAGTGCCCCAAGCAAGACTGAGAACTTTGCCCTGATGCCCTTTCAGAACGCGCCGGACACGCGCGTTAACGGTAGGAATAGGATCTACATTATGACTTATTACCACAACTATACAAGTGACGTTAGTATTCAAAAAATAATGGGCTCACGATTTCCGTCATTGAGTCGGCACCGCTCGTCTTCCAACTTTCGTTTGAGACCATCTACCTCTTGCGCAAGATCCTCATCATTTTTCTCGGCGTCCATTTCCAAACTTCGGTCACCTGGACGCGTGGAAACAAGCTTGTTACGGGAGTCGATCTATTCGCAAACCAAACCTGAAACAACGATTGGTCGGAATACGCTTGGTCGCTCATCTGTGGTTTCCCAACGGCAGCATTTCAATACAAAGGTCCCAAATGACGTGCCGAGGGCATTTGGTTCAGTGGGATGAGATTGGTCGTTGCGATCCGAGAGTCCGCCGGTGGAAACCGCAGAACTTCACCTCCCAGTTGGCACGGCCACCGGATATTCACTCACACAAATTATTTTCGCCGAAACTATAGGGTTTTCAAAATTGTAACTTTAACTGGGAGTTAGTCTGATCCATTCGCGCCTCGTAATGATATTTCGCTTATGGTATTTTGTTTAAGTGCGCGAAGTTTCAAGGACACGGACCACCAACGATTCGCATTTTTCACCGCGACATAACTATAGGGTTTCAAAATTGTAACTTTAACTGGGAGTTAGTCTGATCCATTCGCGCCTCGTAATGATATTTCGCTTATGGTATTTTGTTTAAGTGCGCGAAGTTTCAAGGACACGGACCACCAACGATTCGCATTTTTCACCGCGACATAATTCACGGATTCACGGATTGATACACTGAAAGGCACAGTGAAAAAAGGGTGTAGCACTGCTTTTATGTTCTCAGCGCGGGGCAGTATGCTCGCCAGCGCGAGGATTCGCATAAATAAATGTCTAATAGGGCTTTAAATTGGGTTCTAGGAGGAGCGTGTACAACCGTCGGAGGAAGGTCATTCCACGCAGCTGCTACCCGAAATGAAAAAAAATTTTCTAATGAATGTGTGTGCCCTGAGCTTGAAAATTTTCTTACTATGTCCCCGCCGGGTGTTTGCTGGGTCAACGGTAAAAAAACCTGTTTGCCAAGCTTTGTTCAAGCAGGGTGTAAGTAAGAATCAGGTCCCCTCGGAGGCGACGGTACTCCAGGGGAAAGAGATCAAGCATCGCGAGACGCGTTTCGTAGTCCACGGATTTGAGGCCGGCAACAATTCTAGTGGCGGCTCGCTGGACACGCCCAATGAGGGTGACGTCTTTCGCAAGTCCTGAGTAGACAACTTGGTTGGCCCAATGAGGTGACGTCTTTCGCAAGTCCTGAGTAGACAACTTGGTTGGCGTACTCCAGGAGCGGTCCGACGTAGGCACCATAGAGTATTTTGAAGTCCGTGCGAGTAATGCGGGAAAAGGTGCGCCGGATCATCCGTAAAATGGCGAATGCCTTTTGGGCCGATTTCTCATGGTGTAGTGAGAAGGACAAATATGAGGAAACCCAGATGCCCAAATCTTTTTTGGCATCTATCCTCATGATGTTTTCTGTTCCCTTTTCACCATGCATAACAAAGGCATTCGCTGAATCCCCTCCAAACGACACATGGACGCGCTTTTCATCATTCAGAGGAAGGTGCCAGTCCAACGACCACTGCTTGGCAGCGTCTACATCCATTTGGAGGGCACTGGCATTGGAAC
>NW_008752162.1:2049-14984 GCF_000715545.1 Opisthorchis viverrini | reverse complement strand
TCCCGGATCGGTTTTGTTCTTGTCGGTCAGTGGCTGTCGTTCACCTGAAAGGCACAAGTGAAAAAAGGGTGTAGCACTGCTTTTATGTTCTCAGCGCGGGGCAGTATGCTCGCCAGCGCGAGGATTCGCATAAATAAATGTCTAATAGGGCTTTAAATTGGGTTCTAGGAGGAGCGTGTACAACCGTCGGAGGAAGGTCATTCCACGCAGCTGCTACCCGAAATGAAAAAAAATTTTCTAATGAATGTGTGTGCCCTGAGCTTGAAAATTTTCTTACTATGTCCCCGCCGGGTGTTTGCTGGGTCAACGGTAAAAAAACCTGTTTGCCAAGCTTTGTTCAAGCAGGGTGTAAGTAAGAATCAGGTCCCCTCGGAGGCGACGGTACTCCAGGGGAAAGAGATCAAGCATCGCGAGACGCGTTTCGTAGTCCACGGATTTGAGGCCGGCAACAATTCTAGCGGCGGCTCGCTGGACACGCCCAATGAGGGTGACGTCTTTCGCAAGTCCTGAGTAGACAACTTGGTTGGCGTACTCCAGGAGCGGTCCGACGTAGGCACCATAGAGTATTTGGAAGTCCGTGCGAGTAATGCGGGAAAAGGTGCGCCGGATCATCCGTAAAATGGCGAATGCCTTTTGGGCCGATTTCTCATGGTGTAGTGAGAAGGACAAATATGAGGAAACCCAGATGCCCAAATCTTTTTTGGCATCTATCCTCATGATGTTTTCTGTTCCCTTTTCACCATGCATAACAAAGGCATTCGCTGAATCCCCTCCAAACGACACATGGACGCGCTTTTCATCATTCAGAGGAAGGTGCCAGTCCAACGACCACTGCTTGGCAGCGTCTACATCCATTTGGAGGGCACTGGCATTGGAACTCCAGGATTTCAAGTCGTCCGCAAAAAGTAGAACATGAAATCACACATTTCGGCGTTCTTCGATGTTCTTTGGGAATAAAAAAATATCTAAAGATTATCCCATGCAAAGTTCGTCCCGGAAGGCCGGTTGTTGGCGTTTGTTTGCTTCACAAACCTCAGATTTAACAACCCCGGTTATAATCTCACGGTGTATTTTGTTCGGCGAACCTGGCCACCACACATTTTCCCATGGATCCTAACTTCCATTATGTGCAAATTTGTTAGACACCAGCATGATATATGCAGTAGCGATGCGAAAGCCATCTCTGTGGACGACCCCTTTCCCAGATATGCATAACTAGACTGTAGATCATACAGTGTCGCGAGATAGCGGCAGGTATCATTCCTATTATAAATATGGCTTTTTACAGGTGGTAACCTCCTTAAAGCGGCCACCATGATAACGGTAACAGGTGTCACTCACCTCGAATAATCGTAACTGCTGGGTCGGTGTCTATGTTTCACGCTCCTTATTGGATCACAATTGCGCACGGCAGTCCAATCAAGTAACCAAAGATGGCCCCTAAGAGTCATCACCCTACGCGTTGTCACTCGTTTCGAAAAATCATTGTGACCGCTCCGCAAGCACCCTTGTGCGACGCTGATTTAGAAAACAAAAGAAACCTTGATCAAATTCGCGAAATTTAGCCACTCAGGCCTATCAGTTGCCTGCGTCTTAGCTGGCCATCTTTTTATGCTGTGGATGACCGTCAGCAAAGCTAATAAGGCTCCACGGGAAAACCCGCCTTAGAAAAGATATCAGCCTCAAGAAACCACATCAGTTAGAATCAGTTAGAACGCGTCCGCGCCTGGGTGCAGAACCTGTGGAGGTTCCAACAGAGACTATAAACACCCGCACGCTCATTCAACGTGTGGTGGATGTGGTGAACGTTGACTCTATTCTATTCATTCTGTTTAGTTTATTTTTATATGCCTTTGTTGTACAATGCGATTGATAGTACACCCGCGATATACGAGAATATACGATATTCATTCGTCCATATTCGGACTTCTATACTACGCGTACGTTCGGTAGTTAAGATGCCTACCACTATTCTAATTATCACATTTGGCGTCGCGGTCCGGAATTTTTTTCTCTTCATCACAATGTTATCTGAATTGGAATCGCTCAGTTTAAATTCAACTGCACGGGAGGTGGAGGATTATTTAGTTCGCTTCAGCTTATTTCCTGCACTACATTGGGAAGGGGGCTTATGCTCTTGTAAAGAATTTATCACTCCCTACGGCGCCGATCGATTGCACATTCGATGTTCTAATGAAGTTAATTCTCAGTCATTTTAAGCCTATCAAATTTGTGGCCGCAGAACGAGCGAAATTCAGTTTGCTTATTCGATCCGAATCTCAGAGTATTCGTGATTTTGTCCTCCAACTACAAACACAGGCTGCAAAATGTGACTACGGCCAACAACTTGAAAGCCAACTGAGTGATCGCCTCATTGCCGGAATTAATCTTCCAGATCTACAACAAAAGCTCCTAGTACAGACTGATCAACGCTTCATATCGATCAGAAAAATTTGCGAGCAATACCAGGATGTTAAAGAAGTAACCAAATGCAACGAGACCGTTTTATTTAATGCACTAAAGTCGAAAGGGCTGGAAGGTCGCCCACACGGTAAATTTGAAACCAATATGCGTTATCATAACAAAAACAACCAACTGAATTCGAACATTCAAAATCGTCAAATACGCCAACCAAAAAAAGTTCTTGGCAAATGTGCTTCGTGTGGACAGGACCACTCCAGATATACTTGCATACATCGCCAATCAAAATGTTTTTCATGTGGTAAGATTGGGCATATTCAGGATGTATGTAAGTCCAAAAGAGTTTGTAGACTGACTGTCGACTCAAATTCTGATATCAAGCCTTTGACTGATAACATCTCATCCATGTCTTTATCTGTTTTATCGAATTCTATGCATGTGTCGAAGACGCTCATATCAGGCTCTGGTAAAAAGCATAGTTTTATCATTGATACTGGCAGCGTCGAATCCATTATTCCTGAGTCAGATCTTATAGCATTTTATCCTACTGCTGTTTTAAAACCGACACAATTATCTGTTAGAGGTATCACTGGACATGCTTTACCGCTTCTTGGTTCATGTACTATACCAGTCAAAGTTTCCAGTGGTAACTTTGTTGATTGTAATTTTCTTGTATCGAATTCTGGTCCTTCAATAATTGGTCTCAAAGTTTTACGTGCGCTTAACGTTAACATTTCACTACTTACTTCAAATTTCAACGAAACCGAATTGAAACAACTGATCACGAGCTGCTCCAAAGTCACCGGAGGAATGCGCATACCAAAAGTGAAACTCGAGGTTTCTGGTGATCCGATTTTCCTCAAACGACGTATAGTACCTTTTGGTTTGCGTGAACCAGTGCGTCTAGCTCTAGATTCATTGTGCCAAAAAGGTATTCTGACACCTGTCGAGTCTTCCAAATGGGCTACGCCGATTGTTACGCCATTAAAGTCTGATGGTAAAACTGTTAGAATTTGTGGCGATTATCGATTGACACTCAACAAAAGCCTACTTCAACGCTCGTGTGCTACAGAAGAACCTGAAGATGTGTTGTATCGTCTAGCGGGATCAAAAATCTTTTCAAAAATAGACTTGAAGGATGCATACTTGCAGATACCACTTGATGATGCTACTAGTGAATGCACAGTCATCAATACACCATTTGGATTATATCGGTATAATTTCTTGCCATTCGGACTTAATGTCTCTCCTGCTGTATTTCAAGATGTGATTAATTCAATTACTGACGGTCTTGAAGGTGTTGTAACTTATCAAGATGACGTGATAGTTCATGCTGTCGATAAGGTTACGCACGATTCACGCTTGCTTGCATTATTCAAAAGATTTCATGACTTAAATGTTGCCGTTAATTCTTCGAAATGTGCATTTTCTGTTTACAAACTATCATGTTTAGGCTACACTGTTGATGGAAATGGTTTTTCTCCTGATAATGAACGTTTATCGCCTTTAGTCAATGCTCCATCCCCTTCTAATCTGTCCGAACTTCGTTCCATACTTGGTGCATTGCAATATTATTCCCGATTCATACCTAACTTTTCTCAGAAAGCTTATTGTCTATTTGAACTGTTATCTCTGAAAACATTTTCATGGATATCTGAGCATGAGAAAACTTTGCGTTCTTTACTCAATTATCTTAAATCTGACGCTATTTTGAAACCATTTTCTGCGAAAGATCATTCAACCGTTATAACTGATGCGTCTCCAACTGGATTAGGTGTTATTCTCGAACAAAATGGCCGTCCTGTCATTTGTGCATCCCGTCGACTAACACAAGCCGAACAGGGCTATTCTCAAACACAGCGTGAAGCTCTTGCTGTCTACTGGGGTGTAAGTAGACTACACAAGTATCTTTTTGGTAAACCATTCACGATTGTGACCGATCATGAAGCCTTGAAATTCATATACCATCCTATGAAATCATTGGCTAAGTCATCCGCAGCCATGGTTCAACGTTGGAGCATCGCTCTCAGTTCGTATACATATGACATTATTCATCGTGGTGCTAAATCCATTCAGCACGTCGATTATCTATCCAGAGTTCCAGAAAGTTTATCACAATCTAATGTTTCTGATTGTTTGTTAGTACAACCGCTTCCGATTAAACGCGACGAGCTTGTGCGTGATACCCGCAAATACTATGCATCCGTTATCTCTGCATTAGGACGAGGATGGACGCATCAAGAACGTCGTCGGTTTCCCGCATTTTATGCTCGTCGAGACAGTTTAGCATTGACACCTGATGGATTGTTGTGTTATAACGATCGTGTTGTGATTCCACCAACACACAGAAGTGCCATTTTATCCGATTTGCATTCCGGACATCTAGGCATCGACAAAATGAAGTCTCTTGCCAGACTTACTTGTTGGTGGCCAGAGTTGGATGCAGACATTGCGCGTACGGCTAAGGATTGTATGAACTGTACACACAAAATTCATTCCAAATCATCCAAATGGATTCCTTGGCCATTGTCCTGTGAAACATGGCAACGCATTCATGCAGATTATTGCGGTCCATTTTTGAACAAATATTATGCACTGGTGGTTGTAGATTCCTATTCACGCTGGACGGAAGTATTTCTCACGACATCCCCGAGTTCTGAGTTTACTCAGTATGCTTTGAGGAAACTATTTAGTCGTGAAGGTGTACCAATTGTTTTGGTCACTGATAACGGCTCACACTTCACAGCGAAATCTCTCGAATATTGGTTAAAAGGACTTGGTTGTCGTCATTTATTTACTGCTCCCCGTCATCCACAGTCTAATGGACTCGCTGAAAATTTTGTTCGAACTTTGAAATCTGCCATCAATTCTATTTCCCCTGTTACTTTTCATGATCTTGATCGAGGTATTGATAATTTCTTGATGCAGTACAGGAATGCTGCTCATTCAATTACTGGTAAGAGTCCAGCAGAGCTATTCAAGTCGAGATCCTTACGCACGAACCTGGAATGCATTGGGACTGCCGACGTAACATTTTTCAAAGGTAACGATCTACGTCCATCTACTGGTGTTGCTATTGGGAGGAACGGGAATCGTATGGTCACGGTTCTTGACCTCGAGGATCTCTCAAGTCACAGACGGCATGTTGATCAGGTCAAATTCAATGCTAGAGGGCAGTTTGGCGACAATATGTCTGTTGCTTCAAACACTAATGACCTTTCCGATTCTCCTACGGATGGTTTTGATGAGCATGAAACAACCACTGAACCTGACAATCCGACGTTGTGAGGATCTGAACGTTTGAGGTTCCAACCTATTAGAGACTATAAACACCCGCACGCTCATTCAACGTGTGGTGGATGTGGTGAACGTTGACTCTATTCTATTCATTCTGTTTAGTGTATTTTTATATGCCTTTGTTTTACAATGCGATTGATAGTACGCCCGCGATATACAAGAATATACGATATTCATTCGTCCATATTCGGACTTCTATACTACGCGTACATTCGGTAGTTAAGATACCTACCAATATTCTAATTATCACACCGCCTGAGAAAACATATTAGCCTCAAGAAACCACATAAGTTAGAATCAGTTAGAACGCATCCGCGCCTGGGTGCAGCACCTGTGTGGAATCTGCGCAGAACTTCTGCAGTAGTGTTCGGCTTTTGAGCTGCGGGAGATCCAGACGTTTAAGAGGCCGCAGGCTATTGACACACCCAAATTGTGTTCGCCGAAACTATGGGATTGTCGAAGTTGCTATTTTAATGGGATGTTAGTCTAATCGGTTTGCACCTTCCCGTGACATGTTGCACGTAGCATTTTGTTTAAGTGAGCAAAATGTCAAGGTCATTGACCATTGCTTTTTGTATTTTTCCCGGTTTACGCGACATAATGCACGAAATCGCACTTTAGCATATTCTGGCGTTATTCGGTCTTCCTGAAGAATAAAATAACATCCTATGAGTATTTAATGCAAATTCCACCTACAGGATCAGCTGCAGGCGTTTGTTTTCTTTAGACACCTCAGATTTAACAAATGGGATATTTTGTTCGGTGACCCTGATCACAACACATTTTCCTCATGGATCTCATGTTCCATTCAGTGCAATAAAGTTAGATAACAGCACAAACTTGCAGTGGCAATGCGAGGGACATCCATGGATGATCCCCTTTCCCAGATATGCATAACTAGCTTGTGGATAATAGTGTTACCAGATAGTTGTGGGCGTCTTTCCTATTATAACCATGACGTTCTATAAGCGGTGACCACCATAAAGCGGTCATCACGATGACGGTAACCGTTGTCACTTACCTCAACTACCTATTGTAGCTGCTGGATCCGTGTCTATGTGCGACGCTAATTAAAGTTCCCCACATGTGTGCGGCAGCCCAATCCAACGAGCAACGACGGCCCCTTGTACTTGTATCTCTACTAGTTTTCACTCATCTCGAACACTTGTTGTGACTGCTAGGCCCGTGTTTATGTGAAATTTTGATAATGAGACTGCATCTATGCACAGTAACATAATCCGGTGGTCAATGACGGTCTTTTATACCCTTAACTATACACGATCAAGCTTGTCTTCGCCAGTTACAGTAAACATCAGTGCAATATATATGCCGACCGGTAAATATAAGGCCTCAGCTATGCGTGACAGCCACATCTGACAGCCTGTTACACTCGCAACTGTACTCGAAGCCATCTAACTTGGCTATTGATCGTACCCGTTGAGTCAGTGTCCTAGTGCATACATACCTAACCTAATGGCAAACATGAACCTAATACTCAAAACTGTACGCGATACCACCTACCTTGACTACTTGTTGAAACTGCTAGACCAGTGCCTATATGCGATGCTGTTTGGTAGGCCTCAGCTATGCGAAGTGTCCTGATTTAACTGCCAAAGTTGACCAGTCATACCCATAAATGTGCGCACTCTCGCTTATGTCTGTTACTTATGTCATCATGGAGAGCACGAAATCACGGTTAAACACCGATCTTCACTGTCGTACCTGCCTGCTTCCTACAGCAATCACCAAGCCAGTATCTATGCGGGCCGATAGAAAACAGGTTCCAACTATGCGTGACATCTTTACGACCAACGGCTGCCCGTCATACCCGTAACTACAGTTGATGTCGCCTACCTTGGCTGCTTATCGTAATTGCAAGACCTGTGTCTATGTGCAACGCTGAGTATAAGGCTGACGGCCTTTCATGCCCTTAACTATACGCGATGCCGCTTATCTTCGCTACCTACAGCAAACATCAATCCAGTAGATATGCTAACCGGTAAAAACAAGGACTCAACCATGGGTGATGGCCTAATCTGACAGCCTGTTATAGTCACAACTGTACTCAAAGTCACCTAACTTAGCTATTTACCGTCATACTCATACTCTATGCCGTTTATGTTTGCTACCTTAAGTAAACGTCACAACTGTAGTGGACGTAACCTACGGTGGCTACCTATAGTAACTGCCGGGCCCGTAAACATGCTCTTAGCTAACCATATTGCCCCGGTAACACGTAACACTAACCCAACGATCAACGGTTGTCATCACCTGCCAAAGCGCAATCACCACCCAACTCCTACTCTTGATTGTACCCCCTCGACCACTCCCTCCATTACCCGAAACAATGAGCTGTCGCTCACCTCGACTACTTGGCATAACTGCTATTCGCGACGCAGATTATGAGGCGCCACCTATGCACGCTAATGTAATACAGTGGCCAACGACGGCGCTTCATACGCATAACTCTACGCGTTCATAATGCACCCGCCACGAACTTACGAAAACACCATTGGCAAATTGCATTTTATTCATTGGCATCACTGATACAAGCTTGATTGGTAGTCGCTCAATTTTTCATTTTCTTGAGATCCACTTCACGGGACAAGGATTCTGAAACGGAAAATGGGCAGGCAGTTACTCTTCGGGAACAGCATTTAAGCATCTGGATGTAATTGAATCTTATTTGTTTGCTTACCTAGTGGTTCATAATTCTCATAACCGGGATGAGGGATAAATGTATAATCACAACGCTTAAGTGAGAACACGTTCACACGTTCAGACGTGAGAATTCAGATGCGTCCAACGTGCGCTGGTGGAATAGTGGTAACACGTTCGCCTCGCATGTCAGGTGTCCGGAGTTCAAACCCCGGCACGGCCATTGACTGCTGATGAGCTCTAACAAGAGCGAAACTGGAGTCCAGTGCTTCCCCCCTTTGGTGTGGATTCACATGAATAATTGCGCCAGGACAGGAGGACGACTGTTCAAAACGAGAGTGATGTGAAACTGAAAAATGTATAGTTGTTGCGGATTGCCATGGGTTCATTGATTCGGCATTTGAGGCATTCGCGCATTAGCCATTCGCTGTGATAAGCGACCTTCTGGACGGCATGCTCCAGGCTATCTGAATGATGCACGCCTCTTCAGACGCCCGTTGGCCTTCTCCAGGCGGCTGTTGGTCACATTCCCAAAATGTACCAACCCATGTTGTGCATGAATGGCCCGCTTTCGAGTGATGCGGAGCCAGTGGGCAGTCAAATAAGAGAAATAAACTGGGATTTGTTCTCCCCGAGATTTGCAAATCTTGGAGAAATCTACGCGACTAGTGTTTGGTACACAGTCACTTACTCAGCTGCATTATCAAAGCGAGCCATGCGGTGGATTATGTGCCGACTGCGGTTGGAAAATGCCTGCAAAAGTTACACAAAACAATAAAACGTGACTATATCTGCCACCCTCGATTCCACCAGCAGCACGCGACCGCACTCTCGAAACTTGGCTATGGTGGACGACATGTCATCTAAGAAACCGACTAAAAGTTAATCAACGACCTACTTAACAATGGGGGTCGACATTTGACGCGATAATTAGGCACATCCTTGATGGTGAGTACCCTTCCAAAGTGGTCGGCGACTTACTGCCGAATTTCCGATAACGGAGCACCGTATTTCAAGGGGTAGAACACTCCATTGATTCATCGTCTGTCAGTCGCCGGTTGATGGGGAGCCTGTCAAAAATAAACTTTCTGCGTGAATGGTTGCGCTCCAGGTAGTAGGAAGTAACCCTCAAACAGTCATGTTACCGGCGCACGTGGAACCTTGCCGGACAATCAGCACGACGTGTGCTACAACGTACACACAATCAACCATGAACTTACTAGGTGCGACGAATTCCACGGCTTCGGCTTCGTCTGCAGGAATGTCTGCTGCAACAATAGAAGGCTTTTTCATATAAAAGTAGCGAATTGCTGCTCTTTTTGGAGTTTATACGGACGAAAGCAATGTAATCTTTCGCCTGGTACTCTTCCAAAGCGACTTGAAATGCATTGAATGAGAAAAAATTTGACGAGCTTAATTCTCCACAAAAGCATCCTCTGCATTCATTTGTCAGCCATAGCAGCCATCAAAATGTGAATATCGCGGGCCTTGAATATTGTGGGGATTGAGTAGGTTTAAACAGCTTTCAACAAAACTGCGGCCGTTTGGGAAGATCTCATACGCCCGAAAAATTACTATCAAATTTTAAAAATTTATGTTAAAGTTTTTCTCCTTCGAACCACGGTTTCAGAGAACTTTTGGGTGTGCGTCTCGCCGCCGGCTGTGTGTGAGTTTTTTTGCGCCTCGATATACGTTATTCCTGGCGTGTTTACTTGCACGATCGTTTTGGAAAATACTTTTAATTTCAAGGAATCATCGATGCGCCCGAACATCGCTCGTGTTGCGCGTAGAGACTCTATAGAACAACGTTATTTAGGAAGTATGCCAGGCGGCTGCAGGAAGCGGCTGCTTTCTTTGCCCGACTGATGGATGCGTCCACAATGCCTTTGATCAAATCTCTGAAGTTAAATTCATAATTAATCAGATGCTAGGTTCTGGATATGCCGCATTTGACAGTCCCAGGTAATAAAGCAGGCTATGCGTTACCACGCTGTTGACCGGCGGTTTCCTCAATCTCTGTTTTCAGCGTTTTGGCACTAGAAGGCCATTCACCGTTGCGATCTTTGGGAAACTTGTAGAAAACTCAGCTTTTTACTACAAGGTAGCACACTGCAAACCGTTGAACGGATCAGTCCTTATGTTCTGCTTGCACCTACATTGCTTTTCATTTGTACCTTTTTAAGCCATTCACAACCGCGTAGAAATAGTTTACCGGTCGTTCGTCGGATGGTGTGGAGGCTGAACCTACCTTAATTCGGTTCAGCCCTTGTGCTGGACAAACTCGGGTACATTTTTTCGTCTTTTCCGAAAGATCCATGGACCGTGATGAAAACACCTCGTCGTTGCTGCGTGCGACAGAAGGCCGTAGGGATGTACGTCTACCTTGGGTTTGAAGCAGATTCACTGCGGCAGCTCCGTGAGATTCATCCTATGGCGACAAATGATGATATTCAAATGAACGTTGATGGTGTTCGGGCCTACAATAACTCGCGTGTCCATGTGTGGCCCATACTCTCCCACATAATTTCCCCTTTTTTGGTCAGTCTTCCAAAGATCCATGGTGATGAAAACACCTCGTCGTTGCTGCGTGCGACAGAAGGCCGTAGGGATGTACGTCTACCTTGGGTTTGAAGCAGATTCACTGCGGCAGCTCCGTGAGATTCATCCTATGGCGACAAATGATGATATTCAAATGAACGTTGATGGTGTTCGGGCCTACAATAACTCGCGTGTCCATGTGTGGCCCATACTCTCCCACATAATTTCCCCTTTTTTGGTCAGTCTTCCGTCGTTGGGACACATTGAGGTAAGTACAGATCGAATGATGATCAACAGCTGATATCTGACAAGGTCACTGTGTTGACGAACGTTTTGGCGAACAGTGTCTCCGGAGTTTGGAACATTCACACCGTCCGACTTGCATGCAAACGTCCTGCTAGGGCCTTTCTGAAGAAAGTGAACTAGCATACAGGAACATTGCACACAGAATTGTGTGCACACCGGCACACGAATGACTTCCTTCGTTGACAGCCCCTTTAAGTCATGATTTTGGTTTCCCGATCCGAACGTAATGAAAGCACCGTAAGGTCCCAGTTCGATCCAGGAGTTGAATTTTCGCCTAACTGGCGGTTTCTCAAGAGAGTACATGCACGGTGTCTTGGTTTGGTGCGAAAATTCCTCCTCTTACGCAGAGCTACGCCAGCTGGACACAAGGCTGGGCTTTCTTTGGAGTCCTGGAAGCTGCTGAATGATACCATTGAGCAACAGAATGTGGTCACAGGTGCTGATGTCCCCAAAAATGGGGTGTGGTGGACCTGGATCAAAGGAAGACACCTTAGCTATGATAGTTACTTCTGTGCATAGCACCCGTTGTTGTACGAGACATCTTGCATCCTGACGTTCATGTATCTTTCTGTGGGCACTTTCATAGGCGGTTCACCCGCTTCCACAACACTATGCTGATTTCTATTTCACGTTTCCAAAGTTTCTGTCTCAAAACTTGCTGCTTTGTTTGGGCCGAGCCATTATGACTACAACATACACTTGTTCTATCATTTATTCAATTTCGTCAAGGTCTACGGCTGCTAGGGTTGTTTTTCTCGTTTTCCCTATGAATCGGAGCCGGGGTATTTAAATCGTCACATATATGGGCCAAAACCACCGGCTGTTCGGGTGTACCGCCTACTGGCCGAGCACTTGGAATTGGATGCGTTCGAAAGGGGTGTAATTTTGGATGCTGTGGGTTTGCGACTGAGGCTATCAACCGCAAGCGGATGTCACAGGTTTGTTCATACGGGTGTAATATTTCGAAAAACTTTCCGGACAACTGCAATTCGCTTGACGATCGACCCGCTACCATTGTGGGTTTTTCCAGGGGCACTATTGACTGTCAAACATTCAACACTTATCTCTCATTTTATACTCACGTACCGAAGCCATCGGACGTTTTGATCTTTCATTGCCCTGACTTGAAACAAATTCGGCTGTTTGTGAGCGCTAGTAGCGTTCCTGTTTCTGCCGCGCCACACGTCCAATGGAACTAATTAGGTGCTACGAACCATGAATCATACCCTAGATGGTCATTGGCCTGTTCGCTGAGCTGGGAATTAGGTGCTACCATGAATCATACCCTAGATGGTCATTGGCCTGTTCGCTGAGCTGGGCAATTTGGTTGCAAACGTTTCATCACCAATCGATCGAGCATCATCAGTGCGTAGTTGTGCGTAGCGGTGGGTTAGTGGTTGTGCGTTCAGTAGTGTTACGTGTGTGTTGACCGCGATTAGTTATTCCGTCGGGCGGTTCCATTGGTTGTACTTTTTATCCCGTGTCTTCATTCGCCGATGCCCACGTGACTTTTGAACTTGACATCCCTCGCCGTCGTAGTCTAGTCGATGTTGGAGTGACCTTTGTCCTTCCGAGTTCCGGTTGTGACCTCATTGATTTGACTCCGAGGAGTTCCTTGTTTCTTCGTTTGTGAATCCATTATTCGGTCCTCCTTGAGTGTTTCGGTTGCGACGTTGATCTCTCGCGCGTAGAGGTGCGTAAATTGGATCCAGTTC
>NW_008752162.1:0-338 GCF_000715545.1 Opisthorchis viverrini | reverse complement strand
CACACACGTAACACTACTGAACGCACAACCACTAACCCACCGCTACGCACAACTACGCACGGATGATGTCACCTCGATTGGTGATGAAACGTTTGCAACCAAATTGCCCAGCTCAGCGAACGAGCTAACGACCATCTACGCCACCTGAGCTACCGGCATTCTCCTCTATAGAAAATTCATATCCTTTTTCAGCCGACTATTCTGCTGAGGCCGTTTGAAGCGGTCAACTTGGTACGTCTAGAGATAAGGGATTAATATATATGGAGAAGTTAGTAGGTGTGGGGAACTTAATGTCTTTTGGAGCTGGTGGGCTTGTAGCACTTGTAAACTGCTCTTTT
>NW_008752161.1:262671-275911 GCF_000715545.1 Opisthorchis viverrini | reverse complement strand
TAGAATTCAAATAGCATGAGGTCCCTTGTATCCGGAAAGGACTTGGGCGAGTTAGAACTAGAGACAGGCTCATCAGTTTGGCAGCTCAACAATTACCTGTGTGTAGAGGTCCGTTCAGCGAAATCGCCTGCAGAAGCTGCTTGCCTTTCGTTCCATAAGAGCTTGGTGAACAACCGGTAGTTTTCAACTGAGCAAGGCCTCGCTTTTGACAGAGAAGTCTTAACAGGTCAATTGAATGGGCGTTGAAGCTGGTCAGGTAAGGCAAATGGAGAACCAATCGGTAAGAGATCTTCAAATCAGCATATTAGATCAGTGTCAAAGGATCTTGTCGGTTATTTTGGGTGCCTGAATCTTGCGGTTGAGGGCATTTCTAATTATTTCTGATCGGGTTTTGTTCCTTTATATTCCACTTCAAGGTGCTTCAATTGATGATCACCTCGGGCTGGGTGCCTGAATCTTGCGGTTGAGGGCATTTCTAATTATTTCTGATCGGGTTTTGTTCCTTTATATTCCACTTCAAGGTGCTTCAATTGATGATTCACCTCGGTCGCTACTGGTAGATTTTGTTGGTCTGTTTGGGCTTGTGAGTGCCACGACAATTTAGTTGAGGGAGAACCAACTCGGCTAACACAAACCGTGCTCCACACTTGCCAGTTCTACACCTTCTATTCTGTTTACACTGGGATGTCCGGCGATTTCCGCCTCCTCGGTCATCAGTCTCTGTGGACCGTAGTCCTGGCCTCAAAACCTAAATATATTTTGTGTCCCGTGTTGCGCCATTGCCGAGTCTCTCAGTGTCGCTCGATATTCATCTGCGGTTTTTGGGCTGCATAATTATTTTTCTGTGCTTTTTGATTCTGATGAGTAGCTCCCTTGCTGTCTGTCCTATCTTTCAGCGGTAGCACTCTTTCGGTGTCTGTCATGCCACCAGGAAGTAAAAGGGCTGGTTGCCCAAGCTTAGACAGGGAAGTGGAGAGGCAGACGTCAGACCTTCCGGTCAGTAAAGTCTGTCCTATATGGACCCTAGTGTAGTCGTTACACTCAATTGTGTAGACAGTCCTTGGTTCTGTTCGTCGGTAGGCGATCCTTCAATCGCACCTATGTAGAGCTCAGTCTTTTCAACCTGGAAAGATCTTTATATGCTGGTCATGTTTAGAATCCTTCCAAAGACCGATGTTCCTGGTTTATGTGGAATGACAACAGTCCTAATCCATTCCCTGTTTTGCCACTGGTACCACCACCTTTCGCAAGTGACGCCTAATCAAACTAGCTGGGTATCCAGTACTCCGAAGTTTGTTCTTCACTTCAATTCGGGCCGCTGTCCGACCAACGTCTGTGCACAGTGCCCTTGCTCGCCTAAACATTTATGAAACGCTGGCACATCAGGAGGTTTCATACTGTTCCAGTCGGATCTCATTGTCAGCCGTGAGCAAGTGTTCCCCGGTTCCGATCTATTTGGACAAATTTGGTCTGGAGTTCCAACAAACGAATCAATGTATTCTGGACGGTTCTCTGCCACGTTTATTAGTGCGCGTTGCACAGGCACACCACGTAACGATATGGTGCAAGCCAGTGAATTGAGTCCTGAGGTCAAATGGGCTCACGTTCGACTGCATCGTACAACTGGTATTCATCGCAAAATCCTCCAGGACAACAACCTCAGTGGTTTAACCCAATACCTGACAGTGGCAAACCTTCACTGCAAGTCCTAGTAGACCACATGGGGGCCCTAACAGTCTCCAGTTGGATCCTGGGCAGCATGCAGCAAACAAAAAAAGCGAGGTTGTTGTGCAATCAGGTATAAGAACAACCGTCCAGGATACATTGATTCGTACTCACTGAAAATATGTTGTTCACAAGCATACCTGTGCGAAACGTCGGACCTCCTGGTGTCGTTCGAATGTGTACATTGATGATTGGGAAAAGGTCAGTACCCGTGCCTCAGTCAAGTTTTACGCAAAGATGTGTGGGAAAATTTACTCCGCTGTTGGGTATCAGCAGTTCAACCAATATCGAAGAGGAATCCTGCCGAAGTAGTACTTCATCCGTACCTCGGGGTGTGTCTCGTATGCGAGACAAGTGGACATCAGAAGCTAATGTGTCCACGCGTCTGAAGTACAGAGATGTGCTTCACGATTGTTCACACTATAAACGGTTGAAGAAGCCGGCTCGAATTCCGAATGAACAAATGGAGCAAGGTGCCTTGATCGGAAAGGACTTGGGCGAGTTAGAACTAGGGACAGGATTGTCAATTTGGCAACTCAACGGTTATCTGTGTGTAGAGGTCCGTTCAGCGAATTTCCTCGCCTTTTAGCCACTCAGTCGACACCCAACACTCCTGTGCTCGGTTCGCCAGCTGCAGCGGGTTCGTACATTGTTCGGGTTAGGCTTTCTCATAGAAGTCCAATTGCTAGTATCAGGAAGGTCAAATTCCTAAAAGCAACCCAGAACGCTCGGGACCTAATGAGGCCCTAAAAGCTCACGAAAATCTCAAGAGGAAAGCCGGCAAGAATCCGGGCCAATCAAGCATTCGATCAACTTAGAAACAGCCAAGATCGATGGAAGTAGAATTCAAATAGCATGAGGTCCCTTGTATCCGGAAAGGACTTGGGCGAGTTAGAACTAGAGACAGGCTCATCAGTTTGGCAGCTCAACAATTACCTGTGTGTAGAGGTCCGTTCAGCGAAATCGCCTGCAGAAGCTGCTTGCCTTTCGTTCCATAAGAGCTTGGTGAACAACCGGTAGTTTTCAACTGAGCAAGGCCTCGCTTTTGACAGAGAAGTCTTAACAGGTCAATTGAATGGGCGTTGAAGCTGGTCAGGTAAGGCAAATGGAGAACCAATCGGTAAGAGATCTTCAAATCAGCATATTAGATCAGTGTCAAAGGATCTTGTCGGTTATTTTGGGTGCCTGAATCTTGCGGTTGAGGGCATTTCTAATTATTTCTGATCGGGTTTTGTTCCTTTATATTCCACTTCAAGGTGCTTCAATTGATGATTCACCTCGGTCGCTACTGGTAGATTTTGTTGGTCTGTTTGGGCTTGTGAGTGCCACGACAATTTAGTTGAGGGAGAACCAACTCGGCTAACACAAACCGTGCTCCACACTTGCCAGTTCTACACCTTCTATTCTGTTTACACTGGGATGTCCGGCGATTTCCGCCTCCTCGGTCATCAGTCTCTGTGGACCGTAGTCCTGGCCTCAAAACCTAAATATATTTTGTGTCCCGTGTTGCGCCATTGCCGAGTCTCTCAGTGTCGCTCGATATTCATCTGCGGTTTTTGGGCTGCATAATTATTTTTCTGTGCTTTTTGATTCTGATGAGTAGCTCCCTTGCTGTCTGTCCTATCTTTCAGCGGTAGCACTCTTTCGGTGTCTGTCATGCCACCAGGAAGTAAAAGGGCTGGTTGCCCAAGCTTAGACAGGGAAGTGGAGAGGCAGACGTCAGACCTTCCGGTCAGTAAAGTCTGTCCTATATGGACCCTAGTGTAGTCGTTACACTCAATTGTGTAGACAGTCCTTGGTTCTGTTCGTCGGTAGGCGATCCTTCAATCGCACCTATGTAGAGCTCAGTCTTTTCAACCTGGAAAGATCTTTATATGCTGGTCATGTTTAGAATCCTTCCAAAGACCGATGTTCCTGGTTTATGTGGAATGACAACAGTCCTAATCCATTCCCTGTTTTGCCACTGGTACCACCACCTTTCGCAAGTGACGCCTAATCAAACTAGCTGGGTATCCAGTACTCCGAAGTTTGTTCTTCACTTCAATTCGGGCCGCTGTCCGACCAACGTCTGTGCACAGTGCCCTTGCTCGCCTAAACATTTATGAAGCAACACTGGCGAATGCCGACTTCGGATGGGCAGACGAGTAGTGTCAGTTGGCTTCTCATACACTGGTATTTGATCCCCCCTGACCTTGCGTCATGCAATCTAAGAAGGCCAATGTACCCGAAGTCGACTGTCTCCATTCTAAGGTTGATGTGAGGATTCAGGCCATTCAGGTAATTGTAAACCTCACTGACCTTGTCTTCTTTCGTCACGACGAATGTATCATTTAAATAACGCTAGAATATCTTGGATGGATGTGGGAATCTGGCTATAGCTTTCTGTTCGAAATCTTCCATATAAATATTTGCCCAAAACTGGGGATATCGGGGTTGTAAACCACGCGGTAGAAGATGAAATGGATGAGATCCAGGTATGCTTTCTGCCTTCCACTATTTCATCTACCGTAAGAGGTGTCCGTCCGGAAAGGTTGGTGTCTACTAGTAGCAATCGGTTGGTTATTTCCAAAGAGTCCTTTTTAGACGCGTTTGTATGTAACGAATTGACATAAAACTTATGAGAATTTCATCTAGTTTCAGAGTGACACACCGTATGAATTCTTCCTGTAAGTACTGGATTCCCCAGTGAGGGGTTTTAAAATACCATGCCACGAATCTGGCCAGTTCATGGGGTGGGAACCTAATCCGTCTACTATCGGCCTCACCAAGACATATGGTTTACTGATTTTTGATGGGCCCTAAAGACGTGGTTGGATTGCACCAATTACCCTCCCTAAGTTGTTAATCGCTGACCGCAAATATCTGCGGACGTCAACTGTACTCCTATTTATAGATGAAATGTCGGTCTGCCGGTAAGAACCCTCACCTAGGCTTTGCTTGACCTTCTGTAGACAACCACCCTTGCTCATGACAACAATGGCCTTAACCTTATCCGCCTTTGCGATGGCTAGTTTGTTTACCTGTTGCGGTTCGATCACGCGGTGAGCAAACAATAAGATATGCGAAATGTGACGATATTCTATCCTCAGCTATGTTGCTTGATCCAGACTCCTAGCACAGCGGATAGTAAGGAGACGAAAAACCTCACGATCATGGGAAAAAATGACAATGCATATATATATATATATATACATTTATATATGTATATATATATATATATATTCATAGTTTGACCTTGAGAGATACGGGAAGTTCGCTGGCACACAAAAAGTACAGAGTTTTTGGGGATTTCGATATCCCCAACATTACCTGTTTTAAGTTTTTTTTAGCGCTCTTCGCCTTGCTGATGTAATATCTGGAGCTCCTAAATGCTGGTACTTAAGTTCTGTGGCGAGTTATAACCGTAGCTTCTCCGCCTTCACTGGCTCAACCTTTTGATACACAGATTCAGCACTAGAGATCATTTTTTCCACCGTTATCACCCTTTTCTCCACTTAGCAATTTATTCGATAAATCTACTACGCTACAATAGCTTGTAAGCGATTCAGGCTTAGTTACGGGCAGTGAAGCATCGGTGTTGAACACTGATGTCATGCTGTCGATGATGATGTTGTTGAGTTATGGGCTCAGTAAAGAGCAGTCTTAGAATGTAGCTTTTCGAACTTGCATACTTGTCTCTCTCTGAAGTGTTGTCCTTGGATAGCTTTCACTGCTGTTGCTTCAGTTTTAGGTAACCTGCCTTGCGTGCCCTTCAATTACTTGGTCGGCGAATAGCACTCATGTGCTCGCCAAGTGCAGCGGGTTCATACGTTGTTCGGGTTCATAGAAGTCAAACCCTTATCGAATCCAAGACGACAAATGCCAGATACCCATTTAACTTGGAGTAAGGTGCCCAGTTTCTATATCCGTCTCACAGATATACTACCAATTGCTCGTCTTTGTGTGGCATCGGTCAGGTTAGATTAGTGCTCTCGTTCAGTCGTCTTCATCCCGCAGACATGGTGCTTGAAGACGTGAATCCAGATTTTTTCTACAGATACGCATTCATAACCCCGTCATCCAGCCCTTCAGTCGTATATATCGCCATGAACGACAACTCATTGTCAGAGTCTCAACTATTGGCATAACCATCGCGTAATCTTCGTTTCATCAACCAACTTCTGGATACAGGTGACCCGGGAGATGTCTACGACGGTTCATTCGATAGTCCTGAACTTAATAGTTTCAGGAGAATGGTGATCCGACCTACAAAAAAACAGAAGCAGCAGTGTCTTTAGTGGTGCTCCACGTTACGATGGGCTGGTATTACGTGAACCGGTTACCTAGGACCTGTTGTACGAGTTGTCCGAACAGAAAAAGACCGAAGTGTGACAAGAACGATACTTCTATCTGAAACAACTGCCCGAAGCGCTCTCGTTTTTCACAGTCCGTGAGCTGGCACCATTTGATGGAGTTCCACGGTTTACTCCATCCATGGCCTCGACCACTGCAGCTGCTGTGTGCAACGAGTTTGAATGCCATTACGTCAACCTATTCGACGACTATGTACAGTTCCACCACAGAGAATGGGCAACGTACTGCATGCCTACGTGCGCGAGCTGCCTTTGAACAGTTTCACAATCAAAACTGGCTAATCATCTGCTACAATGTGTTCAGACCCTAAAAGCATAAGCCCATCTGGACTATTCTCTATCATGCTTCGTCCTGCTCCGTGAATTGCGTCACCTACTTCAAGTTGGGCTGCAACTCTATTAGCTTCTTTCAGAAATCCACCTGTCCTTACACGCAACTAAAGTTTGTCTTCTGACTGGAAGCTTTCTATCGTGGATCCGGATGATTGTTAACCTTTCTCGCACGTCAAGTGAAAGCGCTGAAGCAATTGGAAACCATCACGCTCGAGTTAAGTAACAAAGTGATAAAGATGAATAGCGTGCACAGTTCCGCGAAAGGATCTCCAGAATGGAAGCATGACGTGATTTACAGCGGTTTCCTCCGTCAATGTGCCTGATTCAACACGTGGGGAACGTTTAAAAGCTAAGTCCGTTATTTTTTGTCTGGATCAATCCAGACAGACGGGCGATTCATTACCTTATCCATTATCAGTCCAAACGCACGACGGGATATTCTAAGTGCAGCCGTCGCGACTAATGGATCATATTTGGAATGACGATGCTATGGACATTTATCCCTTACCCTACGGATTTCTGGCCAAAGCACCGGAAACAGGTCTCATCCGAGCCTTAACGGCCATGCAGTATGAGCATCTCCGCGCCGGGTTGCTGGTCGACAACACACGGTTGTTCAAATGGCCCACATGGCATACTCGAAAATCCTCGTCCAGCGACAGCACACCCACTCATGAACTAGGCGTTCCCTACGATCACATTTATTTCCCATGAAAACGCAGATGTAGAGTTGACTGCACCAGTCACGGGCACCTTTAGGAGCGGATTTCGTGACATCCACTTGCAGAAACCCACCTTACTTTGTGCAGATGCCTATGTTCTTATACAAGCGTATAAACCGTGCCCATGTTTTTTGCCATGATGCTCGCTTTGAGCTTAGCAAAATTAAACCACGGCGTGTGATCTGGAGCATGTATACAAAACACGGCTTAGGTAACACGGTTGCCTCCCAGAAATTTCCGATACTCCTGAGACCCATTAAAATCACTACCACTACCATATGATGTCAAAGTGATTGAAACACCTCATTCTTGGAGGCGTCTTCTCGCCGCACAGTTTCTCCATATGCTGGTGAATTTCTCCAGTCGACTTTTTTGCTTTCAACACATTTATCAGTGACCTCATCCCAACAAGCTTCTCTAAGTTCATCTCGCGCATTATTCAAAATGATTCACTCCCAAACGGTTGCTATCACTCAGTATGTATTTCATCATCAAAAATCAGATTCACAACCAAGTGCCTAAAACCTTCCACAGAACGATGTTGATTGTCGTACGCAGGGCTGGTCCGACTGAGGGTCCAAATCGCTTGACCAAGACGAAAGTTGATTCCAATTGGCCACTGAAAGTGCTCGCCTGAGTTCGCCACATCAAGTGGTGTCAGACAAGCCCGTCCTCTTTCACCTTTTGTCTTCAACTTCGTCATTCATACAGTTATAGAAAACTCACTACAGCTTCTAATGTCTGTGGGGTTGAAGTTCTCCCGGGACATCCGCTCACAGATGTCGAGTACGCAGAAGTCACAGCTATTCTTGGATCTGGTGTCGTGGTAATGCGAACAATATTAGATAACCTAAATAATTCTGACTCACGGTTTGGTATGCGCTTTACATCTGAAAAGTGCAAAGCCTCAATCCCTAGCCTCATGCTTTCGGGTGAGCCACTTGAGGTAGTAGACAAGTTTATCTACCTGGGCATCTGTATCACTTGCGGTGGTCTCGCGAAATATGATATTTCCATCCGGATTGGGAAGGCCGGACCAGCTTTTGTGAACCTGCATCACCTGTGGCGTAGGCTCAAAATCAGCTTATCCGTCAAGGGTCGAGTGTAGAATGCTGCAGTGCTACATGTGTCAGAACTATGGTCTATGCGCACCCAGAACGTCAGAAGACAGTGTTCGACCACCGACATTTTCGGAGCATTGCCCGAGTCTGGTGGGAACACCGGATCAGCAATACTGATGGTATTTGGAAGGTGAACTGATCACACTGCTTAGGTTGCGCTGGCTTGGTCACACTCCGTACGCAAGTCGACCGACTTCCTCGGAGGGTTTTTTTTACAGAACCACGCGGAGGGTGAAAACGAGCCAGGAGATGTCAAACAATGAATTGGCATCGAACTGTGAGAGCCATTACCAACAAACCCAGCTGCGCTGATCATTGCCGTCTTCATCACTTGTCAGACATTCTCAGATGATCCAGTCGCCCCCTCAATAGCGCTCGTGCATCCAAGTTACTGCCTTCAATACATAGCTCCCTTCCCAATACCCGCATCTGAAAGTCCACTTTCGGTCCTGTATTTACGAACCAATTTATCAGCTCCCCCCTCCAATACGCAGCTACCTCCCCAAATCGTTGGTGGCCAGCTGCAACCACTGTACGACAAGTGCGCAGTTCTTTCAGCTGACAATAATAATAATTGAACGTTGAAGCCGAGCTTTTTCCTTCCTTCCCATAGTGTAAACCAACCAAGTCACTTCACAGCTAAGGTTTATTTGATAGAATCTCATTGTCTGAAATTCCGACATAAGCGAGACCTTGGGTTCCTGAACATCGTGCATGTATCCATCAACATACGGTGTCTGTTTCGTGCCAGCTACCTGTCGGCATTTTACTTTTTCGAATATTGCTTGTCTGCGAACCCTTAAGTGTGGAGTGGTCATACAAATTTGATTATTTTCGAGCGTTCTATACACTTGGTACAACCTTGGTGGTTTTACTCGAACTTTTAGCTTGTTGCAGGGGTTCAGGTCGACAACTCAGGTAATACTTAGCCATTGTTTTGGTGGAGGAAATCAATCTGAATATCCAACCGTGAAGGCAGTGAGGGTTTGGTCCACTGCATCTCCATAACACTGTTTGATGTTGAACAGCTTACAGGATTTCGCCTGATGCCTCGCGAAACCCAGCTCCTAGGCATGCTAAGTTGGGCAAGCGCCAAGTGACGCTGTAGACGTTACCATTGTCGAAGCCATGTCCATTCACGCGGTCCACTTTTTCCCGTCTAGTGGTCAGTCACCCTCATATCAGTAGTTCACGTATTGAGCAAGATTGGTACGGTGTATTGGTGCTGGTATTTCACTGATATTTGACTACTTCTTCTCCCCTTCCAGGTGAACCCTATGGCAACTGAGTTTGTGTTCAAGACCCAGACCGGGAAATCCAGTGATAAGAGAATGACTTATAAAACATACAAGCAAATTTTGAATGCTGAATCCCAGGTTTGTTTTCGGGTCTTTTTACATCTGTCTCCTGTCATTCTTCCTGTATACACACACGGGACCATAGTATCGCCCATGGATTATATTGAGGAATATGAAAAGGTGAAATGTGTAACAAGTTGTTTGTCGCCTGATCGCTTTTACACGTTTGGACATTGAACAGTCGAAGAAATAGACTCGCTTGAAATGTATCTTGGTTGGCGGAAGCCGTCATTCTGCCCTGTGGGCGGAGATACTGTTCAGTGGTTCTGCAGTAGAAAGATGATAGGGGATAGTCAGCTGAGTTTCCATAAAATCTTCCAATGCCCTCCACCTATCAGCCCCCGGTCATGACGGTTTGCGACTTACATAGCTATATTTGTACACGACAACGAGTAGATTGATATATCGTTTGCCTGGCTACTCCATTAGCCATTGCGTAGAAGGCCGGGTCGGAGAAGCCATTGCTTCGTAAATTTATCAGTCTGCGCCACTCAATGTTAGTTTTATCAGCCTTTTACTCGATGCGCTTCAGCAAGCAAAAATAGTTCTCTCCGAATTTCGCTGTTTGTTTGATTGGGACTGATAATTGCCCCACTAGTCTCACCGGTGGACTGTTCACGCCCGAGTGACATGATGTCGATGATGTCTTGCTATTCCAACTGAGTGTCATTCGCTTCTGGGTGAACCTGGCACACTGAATTATGCCGAGTAAAGATTGCGCAGAGTAAGTTTGTCACACAAAATCGATTGCATGTGAATGCGCATGGACCGAACATACATGTGTACGTTCGTAAGACGCATCCTCTAACTGTTTCATCGGCAGCCCATCGGGTGTGACTCGATATTTCAAGTGATTGCTCAAAGTCATAATTCACGGGCGATGATCGATAAAGAGCAACTTCTATGGAGGACTTTTCTACTCTTCAGGAGTTGATGCTGAAAGGATACTCTTGTATAAAGATCACTCGATATTACAGTATACAATCTCGTAGAAAAAACGTGTACCAGTAACCTTACCCATCCTTTCGTCGACATCTCAAGCCTGTAATCTGTTATTGTGTATGGGACGAAGTGTCTTACATTTTTATTTGTTTTGCATTGGATAGTGTGTCATAATTTCTGCATTTATTGGTGTAGCATTTATCAAAGTAAACACCGGTACTTTGTTTCAATCCCCTACTGTAATCTATATGACGCTGGTGGTGGAGGAGTACACCCATGTGCCAACTTTGTTTCTCTGAGAATAAGATTATTGGATCCAGTGAAAAGGACAGTAAGTCGCAGTCATCCGAATTCACCCTAAAATAACGGTAAGAGACCAGCGAATATACACTCATTTGCAAACCAATTTGGTTTTTTCGAGAGACTCACGTGGAACCCAGCTGAATCTCTCGTTTGTGATGTTCTCAGCAACCTTATGAGTAGTACATTACAAAGATATACAAGTATCGCGATATCTCGAATATCGTAGCGGCTGAAACATGAGGCGGCTTGGTCAGCACACTCAGTCACCTGAGAACACCACAAACGAGAGATTCAGCTGATTCCAGGTGAGTCTCTCGAAAAAAAAACCACATTAGTTTGCAATGAGTGTATTATTCGCTGGTCTCTTACCGTTATTTTAGGGTGAATTCGGATGACTGCGACTTACTGTGAGAGACTCACGTGGAACCCAGCTGAATCTCTCGTTTGTGATGTTCTCAGCAACCTTATGAGTAGTACATTACAAAGATATACGGTAAGAGATTAATTTAAAGCAGCTTTGAGATGAAAAATCATCTTATGGTGCCTTCTAGGGAGGCCCTACCACCCAACCTACACCAGTTGGCTTGACACTTTAAGCGCTACTTGTGAATACAAACTTGCAATACGTTCATTGAGAAACAGCCATATGAGGGTGGAAGCATGTATGGAAATGGGTTATTGGTCCGGAATTCGCCGAATCAAAGAATATGACGATGACTGGCTGTGTGTATATACCTACTGAAACGCTGCGGAAAGGTGGTTGTGAAATTACTTAGTGAATTTTGGTGGAAAAGGTTCTGTTCAATCATAGCAGGGACGGTTCTCAAGGTTCCGCCACTGGGTCATTATAATCGAATTGTTGGAATTCGCACGTAGATCCTTCGCTTCCAAAGAGTTGACATGATCGGTGTAGGTTATAAAGATTTTTAATGGAATATAATTGGCCAACAGCGCCGTCCGTCTAGGAGGGACGGATCGGCCACCTGATCACATAAGACAACTACTTGTTCGAAACCAAAATAATCTGGTAACCTGATGACACTAAACAGTCACTCACTGTGATAATGTAGGAGTCTTTGCACATATTTCGCATAGTTGGGTTTTGTGAATTACAACAAATGCTTTGGTTCGTATGGACCAAGTGTAGAGGGATGGCACTTACGATAACTGCCATATTATCACTGTGCCCACTGTTGTAACCGAGAACAGGTTGTCTGGCTGTGTTCGTCGGTGAAGCACTTACTGCGATTGTGCGCCGTTGTATTTTGGGCTTTCTTTGAGGGACTGAAGAGTTCTGTACACGGTCTGTTGTACACGCGTACTCAAATGGTAGGCTAGTCTCTTAAAGTATAAGCACGTGGATATTGGTTATATTTGGGCACTTGGGGAAATAGGTTTTCTCAGGTTTCAGTAGCATTTGTTATGAGCCCCCTCGAGTAGCTGTTTCGTCTCATATAGTCGGGAATTCTATCTAGTTCTGACTCCATGATGCTATCTAAGTAGTTTTTTTAAGTTAGAGTGCACGAGACTTCGCTCTCGATTCAATAGAATAGAGTCCTTTAAATTGATATGCATCCTAAGTGGTCCCTTTCATAACTGTGAAAATTAAGTAAGGGGCGCGATGTACATAATGTAGAACAACCGCTGCTGACGCTTATAGCATTTCCTTCACACTCAGGCTAGGTGATAATGATCGAAAAGCCATCGTGTGAGTTCATATAGCAATCAACTATCTACATGTACCGCCAGCTCAGACACTGCGAGAGCGTCCGCGTTACTCCAAATATGCGCGGCTTTCCACTTAACTGGCAATCCTACAGCGGATGCTAACCAACCATGTGTAGTATAAATCCATTACAAAGCTGTAGTTTTCTGCTTCCACATTACCCCAACTAAAAATTTTTGAGCTCCCAGCGGTTTCATCTGCAATATGTTCTCTGATCAAGACGCTCTCTGGTTCCATGATCATTTTGGAACTAGTGAACCTTGCCTACGCCCATACCATCGTCGCAACTGTCTGTAACAATTTTGATCCACAGATTGGCCTCGAACACCGAAAGTTGTGAACAAATCTCACATCATCGAAATAACATAAAACTACTGTTCTGCAACACGATAGACAAAATAAGGTTTGAGTCACTCACTCACATGATTCCCGTTACTTCGTGCTGAACAGAAGTCAATCGCCAAACACCCCTTGTCAGGGAAGATCACTCCTGAAACAAAGCCGCCTGACCCGTGTTCGATCGCTCCAGAGACGTTTTATATGAGCCGACTGTTGTTCATCGCTAACCACACCGATACCGACACGACGCTCCAACTTTGGGCATAACGAGCGATCTGGTTGATCTAAAACGGTAAACGGACAGAGCCGTTTTTCGCAT
>NW_008752161.1:250336-262648 GCF_000715545.1 Opisthorchis viverrini | reverse complement strand
CCTGAAACAAAGCCGCCTGACCCGTGTTCGATCGCTCCAGAGACGTTTTATATGAGCCGACTGTTGTTCATCGCTAACCACACCGATTCCGACACGACCCTCCAACTTTGGGCATAACGAGCGATCTGGTTGATCTAAAACGGTAAACGGACAGAGCCGTTTTTCGCATTAGTCCAATTCGCAGTCAGTGGGTTACCAAACGACTCTTCCAAAGAGCTTTGTGACACCTTATTTCGCACCGAAAGACTTCCAATAATTCACTTATCAGGACTTCGCTTTACACTTAAATTTTCTATTCTTGTTGAAATAGCAATTGCATAATCACAAGTGTTTGAGTTCTTTCCACTTAGCCTTCAAATGTTTACGGGTTGATAGAAAATCACTCTCTCTTTCAGGCTAATTATCCCCCGGATGCAGTTCTTTTCCACTCCATTCGCGCACCACCAAGTTTACGGCCGGCAATGAAGGTTTCCGATATAAGTGGTATACCTACCGCTTACACAGAACCGAACACACGGTTGAACTACGCCACCGTGGACGAATTCAACACAATCCGATACTTACCCCAAGAAGTAGTGAATAGTTATCTAGCTCTTCGTGGCGTTGTCACCAACTGATCTTTGTTATACGTGGCGCCTTTGCAATCTTGTATAACTATTTTTGATGCATCTTATTTGGCTACAGAATATTTTCTTGGAAAAATAAACACGTGTCCCTACTTTTACACCTGTGTGCAAGGTTGTGTTCACTCACTTCTGTCGACCTTCCCTTTTCTGGGATGTGCTGAATTCCGATCGGTTAATCGTCACTTGTGAATGAATTTGTGGGATTGAGTATTATTTTGAAATACCTAACTGTTGACGTAAAAAAGATAACTGGGTTATCCAAAACGTATTGCATTCTTCGAGGCAAAAATTCCGGTCGGCTAGGAGTTACGAGTTTCGGCAATTTAAACCCAGCGTTTGGCAGTTTCCATTGTGTGAAACGTGTTCCACCGCCCTATGCAAAATTACAAGGAATGATAAGCAGCTTCCATAGTACTGCGTGGGTTATCTGAACATTTCTATAGAAAGCTCACACCTGATCTATAGAGAAGCCTGAAATTTCGGAACTCGGCGGAAAGGTACTTCACTCAGTTATCCCATCCGACAGCAAACGAACAGAGTCGAAAAAGCGCGTCAGCGGAAAGAATGACTTATATACTCCGCTCAAACGGATAAAAACGGTACAGCGGCAGCATCTTTTATGCCACCCGACGAAGGGCTGAGAGACTACCAGGTTTCCCCAGCGTAAACAGGAACGGTTGAGATGTCGCGGTTGGGTTCGAACCACAGACCTGCTGATCAGTGAGTTCGCGCCTTGACCAGTGAGCCATCTGGAGCTCTAAGCTAGCCGGCGATGACCAACATTATATCAATGAACAATGCTCAAACATGAACACCAAGAAACGAATGCTTCACTGAAGGCGGAGGCTTCGTCAGGAAGACCAAATTAAACGGTATTTGTCCAGGGTAACGGCAAGATGACCTGGGATTCGGAGCCTGGTCTTATGTCTCACAGTGCCCCTGGTTATTATCAATAGCCCTCCACCGACGCCCAAGCTCTCCTTCATATATTTTGCTCGGGAACTGAGCGGGGAGCTTATTCCTTATCTGATTCAACTGACAGTCTATGTGTTTGTAACAAATGTAACGACAAGAACAAATGGAACGTTTTGGTGGAGGCGGTATGTTGTGTGACATGGCGTAAAATACAGAAGGAACAGTTAGCTCATAAACTCGTTCATTGCTAGCAGGTGAAGTTTTGAAAGAAGGATGATATCCAGCACTGAAACCAGAAAATCCCTTCAACATGCCAGTTAATAGCGGTGGGACATGACCATATGCTCCAGCTAATCAGGTTATACATGTAGATAGACAGTGGCTGTGCTGGGAACGCTTCGACTTATAGTGCCAAGGTGACACCGACTCCCAAAATCACGCAGTGCACCCAACCCAGCAATGTAGACACTAAGAACAACCGATCGGTAGCGCAGAGGTATGAGAAATAGGGAGAAGTCAGTCATATTGGTTAGGTCGACTAAACCACCACATATTTATCAGGCCAAAAGACCTGCCCTACATGGTCCTCGTTCTCAAAGGAGAGTGGAGACAACCTATTACCGGACCGCAATCCGAGATTAAACATGAGCACACGGAAAACAGACCTGCATTAGGGACTGCCGAATCTTCCAAAGGGGACAGGCAGTGGACGTGTTTTTGGTGGTAATGACAGTCTAATCATACAGCCTTGCACACCAAGGCGACTTTTTGATACTCGGGCGCTTCTATAAATGATATCACCTCCACAGAGTAATGCCGTACCCAGTCATCTAAACCAGTCGTGTTCGCTACGTGACTGCCTTATCTACCGTCGACCGCAATGAAACTGGCATCCGAAACCACTAAATAGTGGTGCGTGATTTTCGGCGACTGACATGACTATCACAGCAATACAGTGAAATACACTGTATACTACACTTTTTCGCCCTGAATTGCGGTAGAATGGTTATATCGCCGAATTTTTACGGAAACAACGTCCGCGAAAGCAAGCCGGTCAACAGCGACCCCTTCATTTCAATAAGCGGAAGTGTGCTGCTCTTGTCAGATTATTTTCTAACGAGTGAAGAACAGACGCACCACACATCAAAATACGTCATTTCGTTTGCCAAACCGGTAATTCCAGCCTAAAAGCTAACTTTGTTTTCAAGTGGAGTGATATTCAGCTTAAAGACAATCAGCCAGGTTGGTTTGTCGACTGGATCTTCTAGCGAGAGTTTCTCAAGGCATCAACCTAGAGAAGCTGACGCGTAGTGGTCGTTTTCCGACAACGACGGATTTACGACAAGGCGGGCGTCGCAAGCCAGCTGTGAAATATCAGTGTCAAGATGAGTATTCCCAGTAAACAATACGAGAAATTCCACATGCATTTGAAATTGGTGGTACATATCCTTTTTCACTCCGATTTTTCAGATATACCATGAAAGTAGCATTAGAAGCGCCACCACATAGGATACCGAATTCCCATAGTGAACAACAGGAGAGACAAACAGGCGAGTGCATCATATTTATAAACTACGAACTGTACATTTCTGATCTAATCAATCTCCACCGTGGCTCCGACAGCCTCGAGGCTTTTCTTGATCTCCTCGGCTTCATCCTTGCTAACGTCCGTCTTCACATTACCAGGAGCGGACTGAAACACAGATAAGATAAAAATAACAAACATTCAAGAATGAGAACATATTGCTCATTAAGCCCATAAATGAGGCATGGCCGGGTTTTTCACAGGTGACCGTTCCCACATGTAAGCATTTTGAATATTCTCTCGCTAGCAACGTGTGGCTACTAGGATTGTGCTTTAGATATAGGAAGTAAAGATGATGCAAAACATGGGGAATATACACGCGATAATCTAGCTGAATCCTACTAATGATGAAGCAGTTGTACAGTACCCATCGGCATAGATTGACTTCACTTATAGGGAGAAACTTCGACTTATTCTGCCACTGTACCCTTCTCAGCACGCATGTGAAGTGGTATATATGGTAGAATCCAATAGATTTGTCCTTCTTGTTTGGAAGTGATTGCGATCCTTGAGTGAGGTTTAGGATTCGGATCTCCGCCGCATCGTACGTTCTGATCACGGTTGTTTGATCAGTTGACTTGTCTTCTTTAAAGGGGTCATGAATCCAATCCTCCAGGTCATCTTGATACTCTTAGGAGACTCAGTTCTCACTTAGCTATGTGACTTGAACCGTTTGGGATATCCATTCCGTCTAAGGGCAGTTGGGAGTGGAACTCCAATCAACTGGTACGCAGATCCACCCTGCTCACGAGAACAACGTTTTGACGACATTGTGTTTCAAGGGTTAAACGTGAAAAAGGCGTACACCTCCGATCACGACATTCCATAAACATCACGTTTAAACAATCCGTTGGACCGTACGATGAGGAACCAATTATCAGACTTCCAGAGGCTGTGGTGGGATTCGTATGTACGTTATTAGGCAGGCTTCATGCCTGGTGTCTTAACCTCGGAGACCGATAGGGTGTCATCGACGGGGCAGCCGAAGAAAGAACGTGAAGGCTCAAATAGTGGTCCTTTGATAAAAGTAATCAGATGACAAAGAGTAGTCCCATTGTGCCATTTTCTGCCTCTCGACTTCCCCTGTCTAGGCTTGGGCAACCTGACAGTATCCCGGCCCTCGTGCTTCCTTCGGGTGGTACGACAGCTAGACACACAAAGGGTGTTGCAGCTGGACGGTTTTCTATTTTTTTTCTAGTAAAACGAAAAACAGGTGTTTACTTCTCGGTCCTTAAAGTCTTTCCTTCAACGGTACATTCTTATGGTGAAACTTCTTATCAAATGGATACTTCCTCGGGAGGCGGTCACCGTGACATGGTTTTAGTGATGGCGATATTAAAACAATAAAGCATACACATTTTAGAAACATGCATTGGGTTTCATAGGGTAAAAAGGCTTGGGGCCCTCAGGTAGATCATACGGAAAGGCATAGTAGAGTAAGGCTTTCGGGGAAATCAGCCAGTATTTCATCTCAAGAAATTCTGACTCTTTCTCCTTATTCGAAGTTTGACTACAGGCACTCTCATTGGGAAGAACAACTGTTCACAGAGACACTGAAACTTTAACTTACTTCAACAAATTTTTTCGCCTGGACAAGGTTCATTTCAGGCACGAGTGCTTTAATTTCTTTAATTAGAGGGACTTTCTTCGCGGCATCGAATTTCAACAATCGGACGGTAAACGAGGACTTCGTGGCAACTTGTGGTTCTTCAACGGGTTCAGGTGTTGTGCTGGCAGATGGTGCAGCAGCCATGGCGGACATCATGTTCACTGGACTCTATAACAAACAGACAAAAGGCTTACATAAATGGAGCGCGTAAACCTCGGGTACTGTGAAGTCCTGCGTCAAGAAGGTTCAACGAACAGTAAATTAGCTACAAAAAACAGTGGACTGATAACCAATTCGTCGGAAGCGCTTTCCGACTTATCATATCAGGAATTGATCAAAACAGCAATCAGCCATGGATCGCTCAAATAACACAAGCAACCACGATGCATGTCTCATGAGTTAGAAATGCAGCGGGGTGCAGCCCCATAGTTAAGGTGTGTGTGTGTGTAAGTACAGGTTGATTTCGTCTATTGAACCTGTAAAATAGACTGCAACCGAATTGCCGCCGTACGCCTGACACTAGCGGAATGAAACCAAAGGCGTCAAATATCCAACAACTCAAACGATGATGAGTAGGAAATAGATAACCATTTGTCAATCACAGGCACTCACACAAAATCTCCAGTATCAAGTTTAAGGGTCATTGAGAGATACAAACAGATGACTCACTCGGATTAGGTAAACCGGGAACTTACAGTGATATTGAGCATTTTCTGTAACAGTTCACTGAGCTCTGCAACTTCTAAGAGGGAAAGTCGGGAAATGTCTTCAGCAAGTCGCCGTACATGCTGCGGATAAGATTTTTCTGTACTACTTCCGACAATCTCTGGAGGTTCGATGGCTGGATGTTGTTTTGTCTGAGGAGCTGAGGAGAAGCAACATCGTTGGTGTTGACCACAGACTACTTTTGATAAACACGGAACGGGCCGCAGAAAATACTGGAAAGTACAGCGCGCTAGCATCGTCCGAAGCAAACAGTGGCGCTCTGAAAATGCTGGATTCTCGATCGATGATCAAGCGCACTATAAAAGAACAAACAAGTGCATGACTCGTCCTAGTATGGACTAATCCCATTGCAAATTTTCGATTAATGAAGGAACGGAGTTTATCATGAAAACAGTGGCAGAATGCCATTAAAACGACAAACAGAAGGGAGACAAGTTGAAGATTGAAACAGATTGAGGACATAAATAGTTGTTTTGGCTTTGACAAGACAACACGATTTGATAGACCAAATTATGGTTTCTCAATTCTGGGGAGCACGAAAAGGCAGAGTTATCATCATCGACAGCCACACCAGCATTGAGCATCGGTGCTGCAGTGTCGCATAGACCCGTCACAAGAGAACGGATATTACCGAGGAGACGGTCTGTGCGCTTCCTTGACCCACTGAACTATACCGCGGAGTGTTCATGTGGTACTTCTGGAGTCTCCCATACCATGTTGGCCTAAAATTAGAGGTCTAACTAAGCTCAGTGGACCTAGATGTTGACGGCTGGAACACTCGCAGCGATCTGTATTTCGATAATTGAAAAGCCCTAGCTGTATCCCAGCCGGTGTACAATCACGGTTTAGAACCGGAAACTTCATACAACATCCACCACGCCATCTTACTTACTGCACAACAGGGCGAGTGAACAAAAATAAACTACCACAGATGCCTCCCTCCTTCCCCTTCTATAACTCTATCCCGCAGTCCCTGGAAGTCCATTCGTCAGGACAGGTAACTTGATTCACGTTGCAGCGTCCATAGAGGCGACATCCGCCAGTCAGTCGGCGCCGACGGCCTCACTTATCTGTAAATCAATACTTCAGCCCCGATTCCCGGTCTATCTGGATAACTTTCATGATTGTGATCCGGAGTTAGAAGTTCGGAGGGCTGCCTTCACGCATAAACTAAAGTCACTGGAAATCGAAGTAGGTTGAGTATCAGAAACAAAAATTCGATATTTATATACAACAACCGCCAAACTACGTACCGCTTTTCTCCCACTTCTGGCTGCACATCTCTGGCACTCCAGAGACTGCTGCGACAGTGTGCAGAGACGGTGTCGTCTTAGGTTACCAACTAGAAGGATCCCTTTCCAACTGCACATCCGCTGATATTTGCACCATTCGGTTCCTTTGGAAGCATCTGCGAAGGGACCTATTGAAAGCGAGTTAATAGCTGCTTGTTCACTGTACATCCAAACCCCAGCAGACTACATCTGACACCATCCAGGGCGGTTTTTGTGAGGACTCTGATGCTCCACGACAGTGGACACGACCTCAGGTGTCGTTGTGATTACCGGAGAACGAGTACACAGGCGGAGATCCTTAGTGCATCTAACACTCAACTGAGTGATCGGCTTGGATAAAGTTCCGTACGCACGGACAACGCTGAGTGACTACTTCAGCTATCGCCTGGCTGTAAACTACTCTGCACAGTAGAATGAAAATTCCGATAGAAGGCGGACCTCACCAGTAAAACTTTGGGACAGTTCATTGTAAACTCAACCAGCCCTGTCTAGGCTTGGGCAACCTGGCAGTATCCCAGCCCTCGTGCTTCCTTCGGGTGGCATGGCAGCTAGGCACCGGAAGGGTGCTACAGCTGAACGCTTTATCTTTTTTTTAAAAACTCAACCAGAGGTGTTAGAATAAAAGGAAGAGGTATAATGAAAAACTCATTTGTCCTTGTATGCTCCAAAGTGTTATTCTATCTACAAAGCCAAAGGACCTTTTGAAATTAAGGAAAGTAGTGATTGCCGGTCGACGTCGTACCTTGCGCTGCTCGGCCACTAGACATAATTTAAAGATGGAACAGTGCGCCTCATGTCAAGTTGACGTTCCGCTTAAACCCATGGAGTGTTTCTCATGAGCAGCGACGAACTTTACGTTATGTAAAGTGCTGTAGCAACGCCAATCACACCAGTGACCAACAGTCGCTCTTTTCCTTAACTTCAAAGGAGTTTCAACTCTAGATAAAAGGCAGTTAAAATTGTGTGAGTTACAAAATTTTGCACCAGGATAATCAGGCTCTTTGTGTCCTTTTGAAACTTCCAGAAAAAAGGCTAAAGTCTATTGACCGGTTTATTTATCGTGGCGACTGCATACGCCAGGATCATATTGCGACGGATGAATTCCATGCACACGGTAGCAAGGCTAGTGCAACATTTGTAATCTTGCGTATTTTGTGGAGTCAAAGACTACAACTGGATGGTTCTGTAGACGAAATAACTGTAGGGGCAGCCTTACTTCATAGTTCTGAAACATGCGCCATGCGATCTGACGACCACAAATACCTCTAAATCTCTTGTCACCAGTGCCTTCATAGCAAAACAGTTGGCCCGCTGCAGTGTGTATGAAACGGTGGTGCTTAAAGGAGTACTTGGTAAGGAAGTGGAATCACAAGCACGTCACATACAACTTGCCAGCTAAGGTGCTTGGAACTAACAGTACGCATATCCAGACCCTGTCACTCATTCCCAACACATGTGGGTGGAAACTGCGAAAACAAGTCACGACATACATGCACCAAATGGGGGCAATTAGTCAGGTTGAGATTTCCGTGCCACCGGTGTTTGAGTAGATGTGATGCTGTTTGCACGCAGCTAGAAATCCTAGATGTAACAACTTTCAGTGGCATTCATCCGGTCACTTTCCAATTGGACTGTTTGGCTACAGTTATCATTGTATACAGGGTCCTTGTTGGTTGAGTTTCCCAGAAGAAATTGGATGAATCCGTGCAGTGATTCATTTCGATTCCCTTCCATAGTGTAGGCGTATTACTTTGAACTGATTTTCCACCAAGTATCGCCCTTTCCGGATCCTTCAACGCAGGTGTTCTTCCTCACGATCGCGCGGTAATCACGATGACATACGCAAACGAATCTCTGAACAGAGAAAACCGCCAGCCACTAGGGAGCGAGTCATGAGCTCAGGTCGGTAACATCGCCATTAGTTGCTAATGAATTAGACCTTCAGACTGTCATTCTTTGGAAAACCGTCATTTGTTATTAGAGACATGACATTTACAGCTAACATTCTCATGCCACATCGGCCGTTGCGGTCAGCCGGGTCGCAAGCGAAAACAGGCTACTGCTGACCCTTCCCTTCTTTATCTTTCACATACGTTCTCTTCCCCCTTTGCCGCCCCATTAATAACTCCCTCCCTGCAGGCCCAGTACTTGGGACTGGTGACTCTGTTGGCCATGCATCGGTTTTGAGCGCAACATCTGCTCGTCACATGGCGCCGACATCCTCACCAAATCAATTTTCAAGCCTTGAAACCCAGCCTATCCGCCCACATTCAATCTCCACACTCTGAACCAGGTAGGACAACAAGGTACTCTTGCACTCACACTGAACTCGCTTTGCATTGTGTGCTGTGTCTCAGAAACGAGAATTCAATATGCAAGCACAATGATTGAGCCAACCACTCCGTCAGTCTCCGCTCGATTTCGGCCGCGCACCTCTGGTGATCAAGAGTCTGTGGCAGCGGGATGTGCAAGAGCTGGTATCGTGATAAGTCACCGGGCGGAAGTATCTTTGCTTGACTGGATACCTGTTGATAGTCGCCTTTGTGCGGTTCGTCTGGCAACGTCTGTGAAGGAGTCCCACAAGCACGAAGCTAATCGCTGACTGTTTGTTGTGTCCGCTTACGCCACAACTGACCGTAGTTCCGACGCCGTCAAAGACAAAACCCTATATGTTTTGTTGCGGAGAACGAAAAACTCAGATATCGTGGACGTTGCCGCAGATTTGAATGCACAAGTGGGTAGGTCTAATGTATCTGGGACTGTGTGCATCTGAGACTCATTTGGGAGGTCGACATGGACTGGACTCGGTACGTATGGACAATGGGGAACGATTGCTTCAGCTGTGTGCTGATCGTAGGCTGTTTTTATGCAGTGCGAACTTCCGAAATAGCCGAAGTCGTCTGGCCACTTGGTGTCGTCCAACAACAGGCTGGCCACAAATTCAAATCGACCACATTGCCATCAGTTACCGATGGCGCGGATCCATAACTGACTGCCGGTCGTTTTGGAACACATTTGTGGACTCTGACCACGCGCTCGTCCTGAGTCGCTTCGCTCTACGTTTGCCGGGGCCGCGTAAGGTGCGGACAAATCGCATGGCAACTGAAAGACTGGCAGACCCGGATGTCAGACGAACTTACAAGAATCGTCTCCTAGAGTCTCTTCCAAGTGTTCCACCATCAGATGTGAACTCATACTGGGACGGGATTGCCACCTCTTTGCATAGTGCTGGGAATTTTGCCTGTGGCACGACCCATCCAGGCGACTCAAGCACTGGATATCAGACCGAACAGTGTCACTGCTTAAATCTCGGAGAAATATCCCAACTGGTCCCGAACACAACCCGGTGCGAAAAATTATCAGACGCCAAGTGAAAGTGAGCGTGCGAGCCGACCGTTAAGTATAGTGGACACAGAAAGCCAAAGAAATAGAAAAGGCCCGGAAAGCCGGTGATACCGAAGACTATTTCAGTTGATCCGTGTTACCGGCCCCCGGAAACCACCTGTGAGCGAAACCATCAAGCATCAGAATGGGGCGATCGATGGGCCGAATACTTCGAACAATTATCATGGCCACCAGCTGACACCCAGCTTGTGTTCACAGGTGACGTAGAACCCTGTATGGTGAACGTGGAACCGCCAATGCCCTCGGATGTTTACGACTGCATATGTTCTCTCAAGCGCTACCGAGCTCGCGGTCCGGATGACCTTCCACTAGCATTGTTCAAAGACTGGGGTGAAGTTCTCAGTCAACGCATGTCTGATCTGTTTGCTAACATTGGGAAAAGGAGTCCGTCCGAGGCAACTGGGGAGAGTCGGTGATAGTGCCAATTTTCAGAAAGGGGCTCGTAGTGAGTGTGGGTTTGTCAGTGTATCCGTAAAGAGGCGATTAGAAAGCGAGTATTTAGTTACGCAACGGGTACTGCCATTAAAGAATGTGTCCAGCGTATGCCTAACAATCGTTTGCCGAAGGTAGTGCTGTTTTCCATACCGAACTCAGAGTGGTGTTATAAAAGAGATGGCCAAACGTTGACCTGGCAGAGGGGTATGGGAGAGATTACAAAAGGCTCCTCGGCTTCCAGGATGTGGACCGCGTGATCCCCCCTGCGCCTGGTTGGAGACACTACAAGATATGGCTGTCAACCGATGTCAATGGTATTCTTGTTGTCAGTTTCTATCCAGATTGCCTAAGTGAATATCTGGAGGTGTAGGTACCTTCGACGGTTGTCCACGCTCCTGCTATAGCCCAGTCCAAAGCACTATTAGACAATTTTTATGTGAGTCCACGCACTGGCAAGCTTACTGCCCCTCAATTTTCACGGATTGATACATGGGATCGAGGCCTTCGCCCAAGTTTCCGGGGTCGGTTTTGTTCTCGTCGTTCAACGGATTCTGTTCACCTGAAAGCTACAAGCGGAAAAAGGAGTGACACTGTTCTAAAAGTTCTCAGCGCGGGACAGTAGGCTTGCCAGCGCAAGGACCCGCACAGTAAGTGTTCAGTAGTGCTTCGGACGGGGTTCTAGATGGGGCGTGGACAACCGTCGGAGGAAGGTTATTCCATGCAGCTACTACTCCTGAGATAAATTTTGCCTGAAAAATTTCGCTTGAAAATCTACTTACCATGCCCCCGACGTGTGTTTGCTGGGTCAACGGTGAAAAACCTGTAGGTCAAGCCTTGTTTAGACTGTGCATAGGTAGGAATTAGGTCTCCTCGGAGGCGCCGATATTGCAGGGGAAAGAGATCAAACCTTGAGAGACGCGTTTTGTAGTCCACCGATTTAAGGCCGGCAACCAGTTTCGTAGCAGCTCACTGGGCACGCTTAAAGGGGATCACGTCTCTTATAGTCCTGAGTAGACAACTCGGTTGGCGTATACAAGGAGCGGTCTGACGTAGGCCCCACAGAGTATTTGGAAGTCCATGCGAATAATACGGGAAAAGGTGTACCGAATTATCCGTAGAACGGCGAATGTCCTTTGCACCGATTTTTCACGGTGCACTGGTAAGGACATGCTTGAAGGGGGCCAGATACCCAAGTACATTTTGGCATCTATCCTCAGTGACGTTTTCTGGTCCTTTCTCACCATGCATGACAAAGACATTCGCTGAGTCTCCTCCAAATGACACATGGACGTAATCTTCCTTATTCATAGGAGGGTGCCAGTCCAACGACTCTGCAGTGTCCACATCCATTTGTGGGGGAAGGGTGTTTGAACACCAGGATTTCAAGTCGTCCGCAAAAAGTAGACATGGGCTTGAAAGAACACCTGGAAGGCTGTTGACCTATATCAGAAACAGCAGTAGTCCCAAAACGGAGCCCTGAGGAACTCCAATGGAGACAGGTGCTGGAGAAGACTAAGTAGAACATACCTTCACTCGGAATGTACTGTCTGATAGGAGCGCCTTGATCTAGTGTAGGATTTTCCCTTGAATCCCATAAGACTCGAGTTTGTGAGCAGTAGACTCTGTCAAATGCTCTTAATAAATTGAAAAATATGACATCAGATATGGGACCCTCGTCCTTGGCCTCGGTTAAGCTGTCCGTAAATATACATATATATA
>NW_008752161.1:245527-248032 GCF_000715545.1 Opisthorchis viverrini | reverse complement strand
GGTTTTCCCTTGAATCCCGTAAGAAGTTTGTTTGTGGAGCAGTGGGACGTTTGGGACCATATCAGATGCTTCTGAGAGGCCGAAAAATATGGCATCCGATATGAGTCCTTCGTCCTTGGCTTGGGTTGAGCTGTCCATAAACACGAGCATGTTTGTTACGCAAGGGCGTTCTGGGAGAATTCCGTATTGAGCTCGAGATATCACATTGCTGGAAGTAAGGTAATCTAGGATGGCTCGCTTCAAAATGCGTTCCATTACCTTGCACGGCACGCTAGTGAGGTTTATAGGCCTATAGCTGCCAGGCGATATTCGGTCACCAGTTTTGTAGATTGGCGTGACAATCGTTTCCTTCCGAGCAGAGGGAAGGCGGACTTCGTCAAGCGACTGACGAGACACTAGGTGTAAGTGATTTGCCCGTGTGGAGGACGTTTCCTTCAGGATCCTTGGATGGACCTCTTTAGGCCCCAACGCGCAGAATGGGTTTATCTTTTGCAAGAGTGGAAGAATGTCCTCCACCGTGAAGACCACGTCGGTTAGGGGTTGTTCGTGGTTTCGCCTTGACCAGAGTGGACGTGCCGAGGACGCTGGGGCCGAGTATAAACACGCACAGTGTTCTCCGTAAGCCTCAGATACCATTGTTGGGTCATTTGTCGGTTCTCCGTTTCTGTCCCTCAAGGAGAACGCGGATGGCTTGTTTCTGCGGCGATGTCTCATGTACTTGAACAGTGCGTTTTTTTGTTTTTTTCGCCGCCACACGTACATTCTAGGCCGACCTTGTGGACCACTCTGTCGTTACCCCATAAATACAGTTGTAATAATCTTCCCTGGTTTCCATACATATTGTCCGAAGTAACCGTGCTTTTCGATGTGCCAAAGTGGGCTGAGCAGGAAGCTAGGGACCGGCTGATTCACATGACCGCACAATTAACGTCTTGCGGTCTGAACCGGGCAACCATTATACCAAGGCCATAGTTGCCTTATGTTAGAATGGTACAAAAACCTGTGCGGGGCCAAAAATAGCCATTACTCGCTTGTCTCGCGCGCCGTCGGGGTGTCTACGACACTCTAAACGCGACCAGTGCCGTATTAACCAGGGTACGGCAGTGCCCAATATGCCGAAGCCAAGTACCTCTTACGGTGGGTGGTTGTCTAGTAAGCTGGTTTTGTAGTATGACGTCTGATGGGTACATCGAATGTGTCGTTGGACGGACGGGCAGAAAGATTGTTGTCCGTTAGTATAGGTCAAGATAGCCTTAGAGGAGCTATGCCTGACGCAGCTGTTATTTTTTGTCCCTTTCATTTGGTACGAAGCTTAAAACTGGATAAATAAGCTTAGGGAAGTGACTCGTTCGAATAAACAAGGTTTGTCGGTCTGGTCTACGAGAATGTTGCATTGCGGAGAAGTGTGCGAGCTTGAGGTCAATGCCACCATCATCAGAAGTAGGAAGAAGGAGTACTGACAGTACCTCAGCTAGCGTTGGTTATCCCATCAGAGTATCTGGGTGAAGCATCGTCGAAAGCATGACCCTCGACACTGAGACAATAAACGGTTTCGAATTTGCCAACATGTACGTCAAATGGAAACTGACTGAGCCTTAGCCGTTGCCCACCTGTTTTAAGGCCATACTCAACGGGAACGGGCAATTAGAAGCCACTTGTGCGTGGCATCTCGGATGGTGCGACATCGCCATCTCATTCGGAGACGTGAAACTCTGCGCAATTTTGAATGTCTTTGCCTGGATTGTAAGTGGCATGATAAGTAATTGCGTGTCCATGAACATGGCCGCACACATCGCGGATTCAAAAAACACAGCAAAGAACGGGATGGCTTTGGTCATTTGAACCAAAGGCACCTGCTTCTTCTCCTCTCCGAAGACGAGAACGATATTGTCTGTATATTCCATGTACACAATTTTACCACCAACAGCAATGCAAACACCATGGATTTGGATACTTTTCGGTGCTCGTCTCATTACTTCATTGACCACGAAATTACGTCAGAATGGGGGGACTAAATATCCCTGCTGGCAGGCACAGGCTTTTGGACGGAAGGATTTTTTTCCGGGCTCTCCCATATGATCACTTCCAATCGCTCCATCAGACAGTCTAGAAATAAATTGACGCCAGCGGCTAGACGCACAATGTATTTTTCTGCAAAACCCCTGCAGCCGAAATAAAAACTTTAAATTCAAAATGTTGCACTTCTTTGCATATATGCGTAGACTGAAACCCCCCCATCTGCCGTCATTTTTTTGCGATTTGTTTTAATCGATGTCACTTGAAAATTATTGGCGCACATTCGGCTTTGAACTTCATCTGCTATGGCTTCGGAAGTGGCTTTCGTTGAGAAATTTGTGGGTGTATCGTTTTCGTCCTTCATGGCATTTGAGAAGACCTTAAATCAATACATGAAGGATAACTTTGTGATATTTGTGCGTTCATCCAGTAATCGAAGCACCAACACTATTTTGCGTTACGAGTGGGTGTACTACAAATGCAGCAGGC
>NW_008752161.1:240733-243673 GCF_000715545.1 Opisthorchis viverrini | reverse complement strand
TGCACCACTGGCAACAAAGAATCATCGGCCAAAATTTGTTTGCACGAATGCGCCTGCGCACATGTTGCATCTCCAAAGGCCATTTAGATTCTGGAATGTTGAGGAAATCTGTTCCGGTGGAAAAATACCTGAAAGTTACGTTCATTGTATGTGAGTCAACCTCTTCCACAATTCGCGAGAATTTATCGTCCGTCAAGGTATTGAAATTCGGCGGTGTTTATTCACCTGGGGATTTAGTTAACTTAAACGAATTGCCATGGAAAGAATTTTCAACTTCCACAATTCGCGAGTATTTATCGTCCGTCAAGGTATTGAAATTCGGCGGTGTTTATTCACCTGGGGATTTAGTTCACTTAAACAAATTGCCATGGTAAAGAATTTTCAATAATACAGGAGCATATACATTATACATAGACATTCTACACTATGAAGTGGCAAGTCTGAACATGCCGTAGATTTCGAGAAATCAATCTCAGTGTGCGAATAGCCACCGGCTAAATTGACAGCATGAACGCTACCGGCGTTGAATAGCCGGCAGTTCTTTAGCCAGGTCTAGGTGAGTTGAGGACGGACCCCATCCTGGAAGGCATACAAAACCAACAACCCCGAAACTCTTCGTCATCTCTCCAGCGCCCATCTGTCAAGTCATCTGTTGTCCGCCTTGCGGTTTGCATCATTCAGGAAAGACAGGGATTAAAATCTTCTCATGGTAGACGGTGTTCTAGGATGCCTATCACGCGACCAAGCCACTGCGGTTGATGGTTCTGGATGCTATCCACATTTAAAGTACTGCCGTATGGTTAAATACCCGTTGCCTATTGACCTCGCCATTAATCCGTTTGCGTCATCAAAAATAGGCAACGCTTCTGATGCGTTGGTTGTCAAAGCCTGTGGAGGCCCTAATCATCGCGCTGTCATAAAACAACACGAAATCTTTTGGAGTGCTCACCACACTCTCGTACGCTCGGAGTTAGGCAAATATATGGAGTTAGATTATCATTGCGTACTTTGTTGCTCAAGTGTAGTTAACAGCACTGACTGATCGACAGAATGGAACGCCCCTTGAAGTCAAGGAACATTAAGATTGCTATTCACCTGGACTTATGGCTTTGTCCTAGTACCAGACGATGTGTGAAGATGTGGTTGACGCAGTCTCTACCCGGTCGAAATATCGCTTAATTTTCACAAGCTACGGTTTCGCCTGCCACCATAGGACGACGAGAAGCCGGTGACGCCAGAAACCTTGTCAAAACAGAGGTCAAGCTGACACCACCGTGGGCACCATATTAAGTGAGAACCACTTTTTGGAGATCAGTCCTGTTATCTACTCACTCCAGTTGCCTTGAACATTATAATTATCCCGGATAGACTAGGCAATTACTTGCTGATAAACCTACCGCCATCCTCGCACATAGCTGGAAGGTCGTTAGGGATAGCAGCATCTAGTGACATGTTCCTTACAAGTTAAGAAGTGATTCTACCGTCATATACACTTGTACAACTCTTTTGCTGAAAGCGGCTCCATTAACAAAATCACCCTTTCTGTTAAAGGCCAGGACCCTGGATCGGATGTAGTGGATGGCCAACTGATTTATCTCCGAATAACTTGCCCCAGCGGTCAAAACCTTCTGTTTTTCTGGATATCATGGAGTCAATTTTGTCTGTGATGATTTTGCTGACAAGAAGCTTAAAAGGGCCACCCGAAATAATCGAAATAAACAGCTTGCGCACGTTTTGCCTCTTCCATTTTTGGTCTTTTGGGCCCACCAAGCTTTGCGGTGTGCATGGACACTCAGTTTTACCTGGCGCTGGAAAATGCGTGAGGTGAAGTTGTGGTTGCAGCCACCGGGAATCTCTCGCTGGTCCTCCGGGAAATACACCGTCCTATCATAGATCTGATGTTAAGTAGAGATTAGCTAGGTTGTGCCACAAGCAGAAGTTTCGCCTTTGTGCGGCATTTTGGATAGGTTTCCAACTGCCAGTTTATATCTGGCATCGGACCGTCCGACAGGCCTTCAAAGCTGGTTCTGACGGATTCGTTTGATCTCTGGATCCAGTGACTTATCATTGGCTTTGTGGGTTACGCGCGGCTTCCATAGAAAATAAAAGGGCAATAAAAAGCGGCAGTGTACAGGTGCACCTTCGGAGTCCACGCAGGCGTACCAGAAGCAGCGGTCAGCATTGATCGACCATTGCTATCCATAGCTGGCGAAGACTTCGTATATTTTCATTGTGGGCCGGTTCGCTGGTAAGGAAAAAAGGCTAACCGGGCCTTTCGCTGTTCCGGAAATTGGTGCCGGAAACGGATAATCCGTGATCTGCACACCCCTGAAGGAGGCAATTCCCAATGTCCGTATGTCTTGTGTCCAAACCCAGACGACCACCCAATCAGGCCTCAGGAGCACTTTGTCTGCCTGATTTAGCATTCGTGTCACCAGCAACCGCAACCATGTCGGAGATTTTAACCCGCTGTAAAAATGCATCAGTGTAACCGACTCTGGTAGCATTTCAGGATTGGGAGGGTTGTGCAATTAGGCGACGGAAATGCACCGACAAAACGTAAACAAGAAAAACGTTAGCGTAACGAGCTCTCTCGATGGTAAGGTTTGAGTAATCGACGGGAGCTGACGAACAGTCCACGCCTTGATAGATTGCGGCGTCTCGGTCGGTGGCGATGTATCTATATCAAAACTGACCCGAGTGGTCGATACCTCATTCTGGCCGTTGAGGGTGGCAACGCTTATTTTTGTGGGCAATCCCGATAGGCCGAGGTTTAAGGCAACATCCTCTTTCAGTATTGTACAGTCTGAACCGCTGTCAAGAAGTGCGTTGACTCTATAAACTCCACGGGGACCGCGAAGAGTTACAGGCAGTACGCCGAGCGCCACGGTTGTCCGATTACACGATCGGCTGGCACAGTTGACACTGAGGTCTGGACGG